>NC_092116.1:37384677-37469677 GCF_045679555.1 Salvelinus alpinus | reverse complement strand
CCCTGCCGTTTTAGTGGCCCTTCTCTTCTAATAACCTTGTTCTTCTTCTCTCACTTGGTAAATATTGTGTCCTTCTCTCTTTCCTCCAGGTCAGCAGGGTGTACTGCGGGGTTTGTCCAGCGGGGGGCAGACGGACAATCCTAAGTTAGAGATGTTACAATACATCCTGGAGGAACAGTATCGACAGAATGATGAGACCAAGTCTGTGCTGTTCGTTAGGACACGGGCCCTCGCAGACGTAAGGCTGTGTGTGTGTATGTGCGTGTTAATGTATGTGTGTGTGTGTGTCTATAAATAATATATATGTATGTATGTTTGTGTATTTATATATATATATATATAATATATGTGTATATATATATATGGGTGTATGTTTGTGTATTTATTTATATATATATATATATATATAATATATGTGTATATATATGTGTGTATGTTTGTGTATTTATTTATATATTATATATATGTGTATGTATGTATATATATGTGTATGTATGTTTGTGTATTTATATATATATAATATATGTGTGTATATATATATATATGGGTGTATGTTTGTGTATTTATTTATATATATATATATATTATAAATGTGTATGTACAGTGAGGGAAAAAAGTATTTGATCCCCTGCTGATTTTGTACGTTTGCCCACTGACAAAGAAATTATCAGTCTATAATTTTAATGGTAGGTTTATTTGAACAGTGAGAGACAGAATAACAACAAAAATATCCAGAAAAATGCATGTCAAAAATGTTATAAATTGATTTGCATTTTAATGAGGGAAATAAGTATTTGACCCCTTCTCAATCAAAAAGATTTCTGGCTCCCAGGTGTCTTTCATACAGGTAAGGAACGGAGATTAGGAGCACACTCTTAAAGGGAGTGCTCCTAATCTCAGTTTCTTACCTGTATAAAAGACACCTGTCCACAGAAGCAATCAATCAATCAGATTCCAAACTCTCCACCATGGCCAAGACCAAAGAGCTCTCCAAGGATGTCAGGGACAAGATTGTAGACCTACACAAGGCTGGAATGGGCTACAAGACCATCGCCAAGCAGCTTGTTGAGAAGCTGACAACAGTTTCTGTGATTATTCGCAAATGGAAGAAACACAAAAGAACTGTCAATCTCCCTCAGCCTGGGGCTCCATGCAAGATCTCACCTCGTGGAGTTGCAATGATCATGAGAACGGTGAGGAATCAGCCCAGAACTACACAGGAGGATCTTGTCAATGATCTCAAGGCAGCTGGGACCATAGTCATCAAGAAAACAATTGGTAACACACTATGCCGTGAAGGACTGAAATCCTGCAGCGCCCGCAAGGTCCCCCTGCTCAAGAAAGCACATATACATGCCCGTCTGAAGTTTGCCAATGAACATCTGAATGATTCAGAGGACAACTGGTTGAACGTGTTGTGGTCAGATGAGACCAAAATGGAGTTCTTTGGCATCAACCCAACTTGTCGTGTTTGGAGGAGGAGGAATGCTGCCTATGACCCCAAGAAACCATCCCCACCGTCAAACATGGAGGTGGAAACATTATGCTTTGGGGGTGTTTTCCTGCTAAAGGGACAGGACAACTTCACCGCATCAAAGGGACGATGGACGGGGCCATGTACCGTCAAATCTTGGGTGAAAACCTCCTTCCCTCAGCCAGGGTATTGAAAATGGGTCGTGGATGGGTATTCCAGCATGACAATGACCCAAAACATACGGCCAAGGCAACAAAGGAGTGGCTCAAGAAGAAGCACATTAAGGTCCTGGAGTGGCCTAGCCAGTCTCCAGACCTTAATCCCATAGAAAATCTGTGGAGGGAGCTGAAGGTTCGAGTTGCCAAACGTCAGCCTCGAAACCTTAATGACTTGAAGAAGATCTGCAAAGAGGAGTGGGACAAAATCCCTCCTGAGATGTGTGCAAACCTGGTGGCCAACTACAAGAAACGTCTGACCTCTGTGATTGCCAACAAGGGTTTTGCCACCAAGTACTAAGTCATGTTTTGCAGAGGGGTCAAATACTTATTTCCCTCATTAAAATGCAAATCAATTCATAACATTTTTGACATGCGTTTTTCTGGATTTTTTTGTTGATATTCTGTCTCTCACTGTTCAAATAAACCTACCATTAAAATTATAGACTGATAATTTCTTTGTCAGTGGGCAAACGTACAAAATCAGCAGGGGATCAAATACTTTTTTCCCTCACTGTATGTTTGTGTATTTATTTATATATATTATAAATGTGTATATATATGTGTATGTATGTTTGTGTATTTATATATATATATATATAATATATGTGTATATATATGTGTGTATGTTTGTCCATTTATTTATATATATATAATATTTGTGTATATACAGTGGGGCAAAAAAGTATTTAGTCAGCCACCAAAAGTGCAAGTTCTCCCACTTAAAAAGATGAGAGAGGCCTGTAATTTTCATCATAGGTACACTTCAACTATGACAGACAAAATGAGAAAATAAATCTAGAAAATCACATTGAAGGATTATTTATGAATTTATTTGCAAATTATGGTGGAAAATAAGTATTTGGTCACCTACAAACAAGCAAGATTTCTGGCTCTCACAGACCTGTAACTTCTTCTTTAAGAGGCTCCTCTGTCCTCCACTCGTTACCTGTATTAATGGCACCTGTTTGAACTTGTTATCAGTATAAAAGACACCTGTCCACAATCTCAAACAGTCACACTCCAAACTCCACTATGGCCAAGACCAAAGAGCTGTCAAAGGACACCAGAAACAAAATTGTAGACCTGCACCAGGCTGGGAAGGCTGAATCTGCAATAGGTAAGCAGCTTGGTTTGAAGAAATCAACTGTGGGAGCAATTATTAGGAAATGGAAGACATACAAGACCACTGATAATCTCCCTTGATCTGGGGCTCCACGCAAGATCTCACCCCGTGGGGTCAAAATGATCACAAGAACGGTGAGCAAAAATCCCAGAACCACACGGGGGGACCTAGTGAATGACCTGCAGAGAGCTGGGACCAAAGTAACAAAGCCTACCATCAGTAACACACTACGCCGCCAGGGACTCAAATCCTGCAGTGCCAGACGTGTCCCCCTGCTTAAGCCAGTACATGTCCAGGCCCGTCTGAAGTTTGCTAGAGAGCATTTGGATGATCCAGAAGAAGATTGGGAGAATGTCATATGGTCAGATGAAACCAAAATAGAACTTTTTGGTAAAAACTTAACTCGTCGTGTTTGGAGGACAAAGAATGCTGAGTTGCATCCAAAGAACACCATACCTACTGTGAAGCATGGGGGTGGAAACATCATGCTTTAGGGCTGTTTTTCTGCAAAGGGACCAGGACGACTGATCCGTGTAAAGGAAAGAATGAATGGGGCCATGTATCGTGAGATTTTGAGTGAAAACCTCCTTCCATCAGCAAGAGCATTGAAGATGAAACGTGGCTGGGTCTTTCAGCATGACAATGATCCCAAACACACCGCCCGGGCAACGAAGGAGTGGCTTCATAAGAAGCATTTCAAGGTCCTGGAGTGGCCTAGCCAGTCTCCAGATCTCAACCCCATAGAAAATCTTTGGAGGGAGTTGAAAGTCCGTGTTGCCCAGCAACAGCCCAGCAACAGCCCCAAAACATCACTGCTCTAGAGGAGATCTGCATGGAGGAAAGGGCCAAAATACCAGCAACAGTGTGTGAAAACCTTGTGAAGACTTACAGAAAACGTTTGACCTCTGTCATTGCCAACAAAGGGTATATAACAAAGTATTGAGATAAACTTTTGTTATTGACCAAATACTTATTTTCCACCATAATTTGCAAATAAATTCATAAAAAATCCTACAAAGTGATTTTCTGGATTTTTTTTTCTCATTTTGTCTGTCATAGTTGAAGTGTACCTATGATGAAAATTACAGGCCTCTCTCATCTTTTTAAGTGGGAGAACTTGCACAATTGGTGGCTGACTAAATACTTTTTTGCCCCACTGTATATGTATATGTATGTTTGCGTATTTTTCTGGCATTCGTTTTTTTTTTTTATCCAGTTATTTTATGTGTGTGTGATGTGTGTTGGTGTCAGTGGAGGCTGGTGAAGGGAGGACGACTCATAATATGGCCAGAACGGAGCCATTGGAATGGCATCAAACACCTGGAAACCATGTGTTTGATGTATTTGATACCATTCCACTGATACCACTCCAGTCATTACCACGAGCCCGTCCTCCCCAAATGAAGGTGCCACCAACCCCCTGTGGTCTGTGTGTCTCCTGGTGACTAGGCCTTGAAGAGCTGGATGGAGGAGTCTGACACTCTGAAGTTCCTGAAACCAGGAGTACTGATTGGGAGAGGACGCAAGTCCAGCCAGCTGACCGGCTCAGGTACGTACGTGTACCTCTCTCTTTTCCAGCTGAGCATCTCAGGGTTCCTCTCCCAGTTTGTTTTTTATTTGAATCCAATTGATTTGAATGATCTTTATTGTTCCCCTCCAGGCATGACGCTGAACTCGAAGAAAGGTGTGCTGGATTCCTTTAAGAGTGTTGACAACCAAAGCAAGATCCTGATCGCTACTTCGGTGGCCGACGAGGGCATCGATATCCCACAATGCAACCTGGTATTGATGTACGAATACGTTGGCAATGTGGTCAAGATGGTCCAAGTCAGAGGTAATCAATCAATGCATCAATCAATTACTCAGCTAGTCAGACAGTTTGTCAACCAGCGAGTCAGTCAGTCGAGTCAGTCAGTCAGTAAATTAATCAATCAACCAGTCAGACATTCAACCTGTCAGCCAGTCAATCAACCAGTCAGACATTCAACCTGTCAGCCAGTCAATCAACCAGTCAGTCAATCATTCAACCTGTCAGCCAGTCAATCAACCAGTCAGTCAATCAGACATTCAACCAGTCAGTCAATCAATCAACCAGGCAGACATTCAACCTGTCAGCCAGTCAATCAACCAGTCAGACATTCAACCTGTCAGCCAGTCAATCAACCAGTCAGTCAATCATTCAACCTGTCAGCCAGTCAATCAACCAGTCAGTCAATCAGACATTCAACCAGTCAGTCAATCAATCAACCTGTCAGCCAGTCAATCAATCAACCAGTCAGCCAGTCAATCAACCAGTCAATCAATCAGTCAGTCAGCCAGTCAGTCAATCAACCAGTCATTCAGTCAGTGAGCCAGTCAATCAACCAGCCAGCCAGTCAATCAACCAAGTCATCCTGTCAATCAGCCAGTCAGCCAGCCAGTCAGTTAGTCAGCCAGCCAGTCAGTTAGTCAGTCAGCCAGCCAGTCAGTTAGTCAGCCAGCCAGTCAGTCAGTCAGCCAGTCAATCAAGCAGTCAGTCAGTCATTCAACCAGTCAGTCAATCAACCAGTCAGCCAGTCAATCAACCAGTCATCCAGTCAATCAACCAGTCAGCCAGTCAGTCAGACATTCAGCTAGTCAGTCAGTCAGACATTCAACCAGTCAGTCAATCAACCAGTCAGCCAGCCAGTCAGTCAATCAACCAGTCAGCCAGTCAGTCAATCAACCAGTCAGCCAGTCAGTCAATCAACCAGTCAGCCAGCCAGTCAATCAACCAGCCAGCCAGTCAGCCAGTCAATCAAGCAGTCAGTCAGTCATTAAACCAGTCAGTCAATCAACCAGTCAGCCAGTCAATCAACCAGTCATCCAGTCAATCAACCAGCCAGCCAGTCAATCAACCAGTCAGCCAGTCAGTCAATCAGCCAGTCAATCAACCAGTCAGCCAGTCAGTCAATCAACCAGTCAGTCAATCAACCAGTCAGTCAGTCAGTCAATCAACCAGTCAGTCAATCATGTTATAATGATGTGTTCCAGGGCAGTATCCTGTTTATGTGATGTTATAATGTATGTGTGTGTGTGTGTGTGTGTGTGTGTGTGTGTGTGTGTGTGTGTGTGTGTGTCAGGTCGCGGCAGGGCCCAGGGCAGCAAGTGTATCTTGGTGTCTGATAAAAAGGACAGGATTGATAAAGAGAAACATAACATGGAGAAGGAGAAGATTGTAGAGAGTGCCATCAGAAACCTACAGGACACCCCTGCTGAGATGCTCCACAAGGTGGATACACAGTCACACACACACATACACACACACAGGGACGAACACGGGGACAGAAAGACACACACACACACAGTCAGTCAAACACACACACAGTCACACACAGTCACACACACACACACAGTCACACACACACAGTCACACACACATACACACACACAGGGACGAACACGGGGACAAAGACACACACACAGTCAGTCAAACACACACACAGTCACACACACACACACACACAGTCCATGAGATGTAGATGTTTCAAGGTGTCTTTCTGTCCCCGTGTCTGTCCTTGTGTGTGTGTTCGTCCCTGTGTGTGTGTTTGTCCCCGTGTCCGTCCCGGTGTGTGTGTCCGTCCCCATGTCCGTCCCGGTGTGTGTGTCCGTCCCGGTGTGTGTGTCCGTCCCTGTGTGTGTGACTGTGTCTGTCTGTCTGTCTGTCTGTCTGTCTGTCTGTCTGTCTGTCTGTCTGTCTGTCTGTCTGTCTCCGTGTCCGTCCCGGTGTGTGTGTGTCCGTCCCTGTGTGTGTGTGTGTGTCTGTCTGTCTGTCTGTCTGTCTGTCTGTCTGTCTGTCTGTCTGTCTGTCTGTCTGTCTGTCTCCGTGTCCGTCCCGGTGTCCGTCCCCATGTCCGTCCCGGTGTGTGTGTCCGTCCCGGTGTGTGTGTCCGTCCCTGTCCCTGTGTGTGTGTCTGTCTGTCTGTCTGTCTGTCTGTCTGTCTGTCTGTCTCCGTGTCCGTCCCGGTGTTTGTCCCCGTGTCCGTCCCGGTGTGTGTGTCCGTCCCGGTGTGTGTGTCCGTCCCTGTGTGTGTGACTGTGTGTGTGTGTCCGTCCCGGTGTGTGCCAGATGGAGTTGTTCCAGCGTGGGGACAAGGTGTGTCGTGACATGGTGAAGATGGTGCCAGAGAGACCCCGGACTGAAGGGAACTACCAGCTCCTCTGCTCCAAGTGTAAGAAACACAGCTGTTACACAGACGACATCAGAGTACTGCAGGTAGGAACCTACACACACACACGCAAACACACACACGCAAACACACACACGCAAACACACACACACACACACACAGACACACACACACACAGACACACACATACACACACACAAGGCTGTTACATAGACAACATCAGAGTACTGCAGGTAGGAACCTACACACACACACACACACACACACAGACACACACACACACATACACACACACAAGGCTGTTACATAGACAACATCAGAGTACTGCAGGTAGGAACCTACACACGCACACACACACACACACACACCGGGACGGACACACACACCGGGACGGACACGGACACACACACACAGATTTCTCAAATCCTTGTGAAATTGAGATGGATAGGGCTGTGTATAATAAGTAATAAGTAATAAGTGTACAAACCATTAGGAACACCTTACAGACTGACCAGGTGAATCCAGGTGAAAGCTATGATTCCTTATTAATGTGACCTGTTAAATCCACTTCAATCAGTGTAGATGAAGGGGGAGGAGACACGTTAAAGAAGGAATTTTAAGCCTTGAGACAATTGAGACATGGATTGTGTATGTGTGTGCCATTCAGAGGGTGAATGGACAAGACACGATATTGAAGTGCCTTTGAATGGGGTATGGTGTTAGGTGCCAGACGCACCAGTTTGTGTCAAGAACTGCAACGCTGCTGGGTTTTTCACGCTCAACAGTTTCCAGTGTGTATCAAGAATGGTCCACCACACAAAGGGCATCCAGTCAACTTGACACAACTGTGGGAAGCGTTGGAGTCAACATGGGTCTTGCACACTTTCCAGCCGACGAACTGAGGCTGTTCTGAGGGCCAGTGGGGTGCTAGTCAATATTAGGAAGGTGTTCCTAATGTTTTGTGAACTCACTGTATAGTGTACTGTGTAGCAAGCCTCTCACTTTCTGTTCCCTCTTGTCTCTCTCCTCTCCCTTCTCTCTCCCCTCCATCCCGTCTCTCCCCCTTTCCCTCCCTCCCCTCCCCTCCTCCCCCCCATTCTCGCTCCCCTCCCTCTCTCCCCTCCATGCCCTCTCTCTTTCCCTCCCTCCCCTCTCCCCTTTTCCCTCCCTTGCCTCGCTCCTCTCTACCCCCCTTTCTCTCTCCCCTCCCTTCCCTCTATCCCGTCTCTCCCCCTTTCCCTCCCTCCCCTCTCTCCCCCTTTCTCTACCTCCCCTCTCTCTACCTCCCCTCTCTCCCGTCTCTCCCTTCCCTCTATCCTGTCTCTCCCCCTTTCCCTCCCTCCCCTTTCTCCCCCTCCCCTCTCCCCTCTTTCTCTCCCCTCCCTCCCCTCTCTCCCTCTCTCCCCCTCCCTCTCTCTCCCCTCCCATCTCTCCAGGATTCTCACCACATCGTGTTGGACCCCACTCTGTTCTCTCGAGCTCGAACAGAACCTCACCCTAAACCCAAAGGTGTGTTTATATCAGAGGGGTTAAAAACACTAGTCTGTCTGTTCTAGATTAATAAAGTGGTATCTCCTTCTACAGGTTTCATGGGGCTGGTGAAGACCAAGAAGCTGTTCTGTCACTGTGGACTGGACTGGGGCATCGTGGCCTCATACCTGACCATACAGGTAAACACTAGACTGGACTGGGGCATAGTGGCCTCATACCTGACCATACAGGTACACACTAGACTGGACTGGGGCATCGTGGCCTCATACCTGACCATACAGGTAAACACTAGACTGGACTGGGGCATAGTGGCCTCATACCTGACCATACAGGTACACACTAGACTAGACTGGACTGGGGCATAGTGGCCTCATACCTGGCCATACAGGTAAACACTAGACTGGACTGGACTGGGACATAGTGGCCTCATACCTGGCCATACAGGTAAACACTAGACTGGACTGGACTGGGACATAGTGGCCTCATACCTGACCATACAGGTAAACACTAGACTGGACTGGACTGGGACATAGTGGCCTCATACCTGGCCATACAGGTAAACACTAGACTGGACTGGACTGGGACATAGTGGCCTCATACCTGGCCATACAGGTAAACACTAGACTGGACTGGACTGGGGCATAGTGGCCTCATACCTGACCATACAGGTACACACTAGACTGGACTGGACTGGGACATAGTGGCCTCATACCTGACTATACAGGTAAACACTAGACTGGACTGGACTGGGGCATAGTGGCCTCATACCTGACCATACAGGTAAACACTAGACTGGACTGGACTGGGACATAGTGGCCTCATACCTGACCATACAGGTAAACACTAGACTGGACTGGACTGGGGCATAGTGGCCTCATACTTGACCATACAGGTAAACACTAGACTGGACTGGGGCATAGTGGCCTCATACCTGACCATACAGGTAAACACTAGACTAGACTGGACTGGGGCATAGTGGCCTCATACCTGACCATACAGGTACACACTAGACTGGACTGGACTGGGGCATAGTGGCCTCATACCTGACCATACAGGTAAACACTAGACTGGACTGGGGCATAGTGGCCTCATACCTGACCATACAGGTAAACACTAGACTAGACTGGACTGGGGCATAGTGGCCTCATACCTGACCATACAGGTACACACTAGACTAGACTGGACTGGGGCATAGTGGCCTCATACCTGACCATACAGGTACACACTAGACTGGACTGGACTGGGGCATAGTGGCCTCATACCTGACCATACAGGTACACACTAGACTGGACTGGACTGGGGCATAGTGGCCTCATACCTGACCATACAGGTACACACTAGACTAGACTGGACTGGGGCATAGTGGCCTCATACCTGACCATACAGGTACACACTAGACTGGACTGGACTGGACTGGGGCATAGTGGCCTCATACCTGACCATACAGGTAAACACTAGACTGGACTGGACTGGGGCATAGTGGCCTCATACCTGACCATACAGGTACACACTAGACTGGACTGGACTGGTGCATAGTGGCCTCATACCTGACCATACAGGTACACAATAGACTGGACTGGACTGGGGCATAGTGGCCTCATACCTGACCATACAGGTACACACTAGACTAGACTGGACTGGGGCATAGTGGCCTCATACCTGACCATACAGGTACACACTAGACTAGACTGGACTGGGGCATAGTGGCCTCATACCTGACCATACAGGTACACACTAGACTGGACTGGGGCATAGTGGCCTCATACCTGACCATACAGGTACACACTAGACTGGACTGGACTCGGGCATAGTGGCCTCATACCTGACCATACAGGTAAACACTAGACTGGACTGGACTGGGGCATAGTGGCCTCATACCTGACCATACAGGTACACACTAGACTGGACTGGACTCGGGCATAGTGGCCTCATACCTGACCATACAGGTACACACTAGACTGGACTGGGGCATAGTGGCCTCATACCTGACCATACAGGTACACACTAGACTGGACTGGACTCGGGCATAGTGGCCTCATACCTGACCATACAGGTACACACTAGACTGGACTGGGGCATAGTGGCCTCATACCTGACCATACAGGTACACACTAGACTGGACTGGACTCGGGCATAGTGGCCTCATACCTGACCATACAGGTAAACACTAGACTGGACTGGACTGGGGCATAGTGGCCTCATACCTGACCATACAGGTACACACTAGACTAGACTGGGGCATAGTGGCCTCATACCTGACCATACAGGTAAACACTAGACTGGACTGGACTGGGGCATAGTGGCCTCATACCTGACCATACAGGTAAACACTAGACTGGACTGGACTGGGACATAGTGGCCTCATACCTGACCATACAGGTAAACACTAGACTGGACTGGACTGGGGCATAGTGGCCTCATACTTGACCATACAGGTAAACACTAGACTGGACTGGGGCATAGTGGCCTCATACCTGACCATACAGGTAAACACTAGACTAGACTGGACTGGGGCATAGTGGCCTCATACCTGACCATACAGGTACACACTAGACTGGACTGGACTGGGGCATAGTGGCCTCATACCTGACCATACAGGTAAACACTAGACTGGACTGGGGCATAGTGGCCTCATACCTGACCATACAGGTAAACACTAGACTAGACTGGACTGGGGCATAGTGGCCTCATACCTGACCATACAGGTACACACTAGACTAGACTGGACTGGGGCATAGTGGCCTCATACCTGACCATACAGGTACACACTAGACTGGACTGGACTGGGGCATAGTGGCCTCATACTTGACCATACAGGTACACACTAGACTGGACTGGACTGGGGCATAGTGGCCTCATACCTGACCATACAGGTACACACTAGACTAGACTGGACTGGGGCATAGTGGCCTCATACCTGACCATACAGGTACACACTAGACTGGACTGGACTGGGGCATAGTGGCCTCATACCTGACCATACAGGTAAACACTAGACTGGACTGGACTGGGGCATAGTGGCCTCATACCTGACCATACAGGTACACACTAGACTGGACTGGACTGGTGCATAGTGGCCTCATACCTGACCATACAGGTACACAATAGACTGGACTGGACTGGGGCATAGTGGCCTCATACCTGACCATACAGGTACACACTAGACTAGACTGGACTGGGGCATAGTGGCCTCATACCTGACCATACAGGTACACACTAGACTAGACTGGACTGGGGCATAGTGGCCTCATACCTGACCATACAGGTACACACTAGACTGGACTGGGGCATAGTGGCCTCATACCTGACCATACAGGTACACACTAGACTGGACTGGACTCGGGCATAGTGGCCTCATACCTGACCATACAGGTAAACACTAGACTGGACTGGACTGGGGCATAGTGGCCTCATACCTGACCATACAGGTACACACTAGACTGGACTGGACTCGGGCATAGTGGCCTCATACCTGACCATACAGGTACACACTAGACTGGACTGGGGCATAGTGGCCTCATACCTGACCATACAGGTACACACTAGACTGGACTGGACTCGGGCATAGTGGCCTCATACCTGACCATACAGGTACACACTAGACTGGACTGGGGCATAGTGGCCTCATACCTGACCATACAGGTACACACTAGACTGGACTGGACTCGGGCATAGTGGCCTCATACCTGACCATACAGGTAAACACTAGACTGGACTGGACTGGGGCATAGTGGCCTCATACCTGACCATACAGGTACACACTAGACTAGACTGGGGCATAGTGGCCTCATACCTGACCATACAGGTAAACACTAGACTGGACTGGACTGGGGCATAGTGGCCTCATACCTGACCATACAGGTAAACACTAGACTGGACTGGACTGGGGCATAGTGGCCTCATACCTGACCATACAGGTACACACTAGACTGGACTGGGGCATAGTGGCCTCATACCTGACCATACAGGTACACACTAGACTGGACTGGACTGGGGCATCGTGGCCTCATACCTGACCATACAGGTAAACACTAGACTGGACTGGACTGGGGCATCGTGGCCTCATACCTGACCATACAGGTAAACACTAGACTGGACTGGACTGGGGCATAGTGGCCTCATACCTGACCATACAGGTACACACTAGACTGGACTGGACTGGGGCATAGTGGCCTCATACCTGACCATACAGGTACACACTAGACTGGACTGGACTGGGGCATAGTGGCCTCATACCTGACCATACAGGTACACACTAGACTGGACTGGACTGGGGCATGGTGGCCTCATACCTGACCATACAGGTACACACTAGACTGGACTGGACTCGGGCATAGTGGCCTCATACCTGACCATACAGGTAAACACTAGACTGGACTGGGGCATAGTGGCCTCATACCTGACCATACAGGTAAACACTAGACTAGACTGGGGCATAGTGGCCTCATACCTGACCATACAGGTAAACACTAGACTGGACTGGACTGGGGCATCGTGGCCTCATACCTGACCATACAGGTACACACTAGACTGGACTGGACTGGGGCATCGTGGCCTCATACCTGACCATACAGGTAAACACTAGACTGGACTGGACTGGGGCATAGTGGCCTCATACCTGACCATACAGGTACACACTAGACTGGACTGGGGCATAGTGGCCTCATACCTGACCATACAGGTAACCCCACTTACTTGATTTGCCATTGTAGTGTGTTTATCTGTAAGTGTTTTGTCTCCCAGAACCTGCCTGTGTTAAAGATAGAGAGCTTTGTGGTGAAGAACTGTGTTACCGAGCAACAGAGGTACTACAGGAAGTGGAGAGACGTGACCTTTTCCATGAAGACCTTTGAACTTACAGACATAGCTGATAGCTGGAATCCACGTGAGTCTCTCTCTCCCCCCTCCCCCTCTTTCTCTCCCCTCTCTCTCCTTCTGTCTTCTCTCTCTCTCCCCCCTCTCTCTCCTTTTGTCTTCTCTCTCTCACTCTCTCTCTTCTCTGTATCTCTCTCTGTCTTCTCCCTCTATCTCTCTCCCCCCTCTCTCTCTGTCTTCTCTCCCTCAATCTCCCCCTTTCTCTCCCCCTCTCTGTCGCTCTCTCTTTCTCTTTATGTGTGTGTGTGTGTGTGTGTGTGTGTGTGTGTGTGTGTGTGTGTGTGTGTGTGTGTGTGTGTGTGTGTGTGTGTGTGTGTGTGTGTGTGTGTGTGTGTGTGTGTGTGTGTGTGTGTGTGTGTGTGTGTGTGTGTGTGTGTGTTTGTTTGTTGTCGTGTCTTTACCAGCAGCATACCACCCTGCATACCACTGCTGGCTTGCTTCTGAAGCTAAGCAGGGTTGGTCCTGGTCAGTCCCTGGATGGGAGACCAGGTGCTGCTGGAAGTGGTGTTGGAGGGCCAGTAG
Organism: Salvelinus alpinus; assembly: GCF_045679555.1. Classification (NCBI taxonomy): domain Eukaryota; kingdom Metazoa; phylum Chordata; class Actinopteri; order Salmoniformes; family Salmonidae; genus Salvelinus; species Salvelinus alpinus. The sequence continues at coordinate 37,455,826 of NC_092116.1, read as the reverse complement.
GAGGCACTCTTTCCTCTGGTCTAAACAAAGATCCCAATGCCCCAGGGCAGTGATTGGGGACACTGCTCTGTGTAGGGTGCCGTCTTTCGGATGGGACGTTAAACGGGTGTCCTGACTCTCTGAGGTCATTAAAGATCCCATGGCACTTGTGTTAACCCCGGTGTCCTGGCTAAATTCCCAATCTGGCCCTCAACCATCATGGTCACCTAATAATCCCCAGTTTACAATTGGCTCATTCATCCCCCTCCTCTCCCCTGTAACTATTCCCCAGGTCGTTGCTGCAAATGAGAACGTGTTCTCAGTCAACTTACCTGGTAAAATAACAGATAAATAAAATAAATATGGATTAAATTATATGACATGCTATTTTATAAAATCAATTCTCCGTAATTAATATTACCTGATTAAACTAATCATGTAAATGTAATGTAAGGAAGTATGGGCACCACGGAATAATATTTATAGAGCCGTTATCTTCCGAATAAACTCTTAAAGACCTTGTAATCTTTCATATCAATAGCAGTCAATATTTAATCGTCACCTTATTCAGTCTCATCTGAACGTCGTAAAATGATTGGTTATCTTCACGAACCCTGGCTAACAAGTTGAATCAGCAATACAAAAGTTGGATTAATTATTTATTTACTAAATAGCTAACTAATCACACAGAATTACATATACACAGGATGGATCATACGTTGATTACAAATTATGTCATAAAAGAAAACGTCCCAAGCGGACGGAACCGATATGACAGCTGGTTACACAAAGAAATGGGGTTGGGTTTGAATGAAAGCGCGGGAAGACTGAGGAACATAAGGATTGGGTTTCTATCGGACCTTATGAAGCTATGCCATCGTAAATACAGAATCTTATGCATTGTAAATAACCGCCCATTCGGGAAAAGGAAAATGCAAGAAATATATTTACGCTGCGCTTCGATAGATTGGTCGAAGATGGAAGGCTGGGTTGCCCAGCAGAGATCTCCCTTGTCCTTTGAAGACTATTTCTGGGTGATACATTGTAGTGTGTCGTCGTGTGGTAGAACAGATACGTTGTAGTACCCTGTCGTTCTGAAGAGATTGTCCGTCCTTTCCTAGGCCACGTTTACAGCTGCTGCTGATAACTCAATGTCTAGGATGTATCACTTCTTTAGTGGATAAGAGTTCAAAGTTCACACCAAGTTGCCATACTATAAGCTCATGCTATATTCTGGCTGGTGTAGTCGCATTCATCCTTCTAGCGTGGCGATCGTCACCTCCACGTTGAAATTCGCCCTTCTAAACGTATGGACAACCGTCGTCACGTCATCGGGAACACAATGTAATTTCGTTAGGTTGTAGTCGTTCAACCATTCGCAACCAGAGCTCACGCTAAGGTTGGCTTAGTTCGCCGGGAATTGGATCACGGAGACTCTTATAGAAATGTAGAAAAGGGGTTGGTTCATAATTTCCAACCAATGTCTATTCATGTGGGCGTTGGCACTGATTGAGCATATTTTACATATGAAAACAATTCTCTCATTTTAAAAACTAAAAATACATTTAATCTTTTCACAAATAGTTTCATATTTAAACATTTAAATTGCACAACAATTCCATGTGAATCTGATAACTAGAATGTGTCGACTTTTCCACAATTTATGTCGTCCTATCATCAGTCATAATGTCTCAGACGACAACTGATCTGACATCATATTCTTTTACGTACCAACGGATATTTTCAACTGCTTGGATTACAGAAATATTGTACCTTTCCCAACCTTTTGATGTCACCAGACTCTCTCTATGTTAACAAAGGGCTTTTCCAAGAGTCCACTCTGTAGAGTGGAGAGAAAAGGGGGTATTTATGGGGGTCATAAACCTCACCAACAGGCCAACGTCATGGCAGTGTGTTGTAATGTTGCTTCGTTTCTTTCTAGTGCTTGAAGACCAGTAGGCCTCTACACCTGTCAATCTGGAAAGGAGGAGCCATGAAGAGGGAGAAGAGAGAGGCATTGGTCATTACCAAGCAAGGCCAGGAGCCTCAGGACCTGAACATCCAATCAAATCAGATCAAAACCAATTACAACACAGTCAAAACAAAACGACATTGCTTATTGGGAAGCACAAAGCAAAATGCTATCTGGCCATAAATCGACAGTACACTGTGGCTAACTATTTGACCATGGTTACTGATCAAAACCTTTAGAAAAACCTTGACAAAGTACAGGCACAGTGAGCACAGCCTTGCCATTGAGAAGGGTAGACACAGGAAAACATGGCTCCCTGTAGGGTAGGCTAAGATCTCTGATTAAAATAGGCGACTGAATTCTGTTGGGGGAAGATGCAGAGAACTGTGGGTTGTCAGCACACTTGTTATTGTTCAATGTATGGTTATTTTGACCCTTGATTATTGTTGTTACTGTTTGTCCCCTTGACAATATTGATTATTATTATTATGAATTATGTTAATGTAGTAAATTAATCACTTAATTTCCAAAGTATAGTGTTTGGCAATATGTACATTGTTACGTCATGCCAATAAAGCAAATTGAATGAGAGAGAGAGATGTACACAGAGAGATAGTGTTTTTTGTGACTACCTCATCTCTGTAACCCACATATAGAATTATCTGTAAGGTCCCTCAGTCGACCAGTGAATGTCAGGCACAGATTCAACCAGAAAGACCAAGGAGGTTTTCCAATGCCTCGCAAAGAATGGCATCTATTGGTAGATGGGTAAAAAAAAAAATAATCCTTTTGAGCACCATATTAATTACACTTTGGATGGTGTATCAATACACCCAGTCACTACAAAGATACAGGTGTCCTTCCTAACTCAGTTGCCCGAGAGGAAGGAAACCAAACAGGGATTTCACCATGTGGCCAATAGTGACTTTACAGCAGTTACAGAGTTTCATGGCTTTGATAGGAGAAATTTGAGGATGGATCAACAACATTGTAGTTACTCCACAATACTAACCTAATTGACAACAACAATAACCTAAAACACAAGGCCAAATCTACACTGGAGTTGCTTACTAAGAAGACAGTGAATGTTTCTGAGTGGCCAAGTTAGAGTTTTGACTTAAATCTACTTGAAAATCTAAAGGCAAGACCTGAAAATGGCTGTCTATCAATAATCAATAATCAACAACCAATTTGACAGAGCTTGAAGAGTTTTGAAAATAATAACGGACAAATGTTGCACAGTGTGTGGAAAGCTCTCAAAGACTTACCCAGAAAGACTCACAGCTGTAATCGCTGCCAAATGTGCTTCTACAAAGTATTGACTCAGATGTGTGAATACTTATGTTATTTAGATATCTGTATTTCATTTGCAATACTTTTGGAACAATTTCTAAAAACATGTTTTCACTTTATCATTATGGGGTATTGTGATGTCATTATGGGGTATTGTGATGTCAGTATGGGGTATTGTGATGTAATTATGGGGTATTGTGATGTCATTATGGGGTATTGTGATGTCATTATGGGATATTGTGATGTCATTATGGGGTATTGTGTGTAGATGGGTGAGGGGGGAAAAGTATTTAATCCATTTGGAATCCAGGCTGTAACACAAGATATGGAATAAGTCAAGGAGTGTGAATCATTTCATACTAATGATGAACTAACTTACTGTCATTTATTAGTATTTTATGGGTAGCTACAATATTCAGACCCCTTGACTTTTTCCACATTTTGTTAGGTTACAGCCTTATTCTAAAATATATGTATTTATTTATTTCCCTCTTCAATTTACTCACAATGCCCCACAATGACAAAGGGGAAATGTCAGGGCAGGCGGAGCGGGGAGGTTCCTGGTGGAGAGCCAGAAGTGATGGATGGAACAGAGGAGCCTCACTGCGGTGGCCTTCTAGTGGACCCCGGGTTAGAACGCACTGGTTTTATTTGGCTCCCCAAGTTTTCTGAACTGACCCCAAAAAAATATATATACAGTGGCAAGAAAAAGTATGTGAACCCTTGGAATTATTTGTATTTCTGCATAAATTGGTCATAACATTTGATCTGATCTTCATCTAAGTCACAACAATAGACAAACACAGTGTGCTTAAACTAATAACACACAAATTATTGTATTTTTCTTGTCTATACTGAATACATAATTTAAACCTTCACAGTGTAGGTTGGATAAAGTATGTGAACCCCTTGGCTAATTACTTCTCCAAAAGCTAATTGGAGTCAGGAGTGAGCTAATCTGGAGTCCAATCAATGAGACGAGACTGGAGGTGTTGGTTAGAGCTGCATTGCCCTGTCGTGTCTCTGACTTTTCATTAAATGTGAAGACTGTCATTTTATCAAATCAATTCTCTGTAATTATTATTACGTGATTAAACTAATCATGTAAATTTAATTAACTAGGAAGTCAGGGCACCATGGAAAACGTTGGTTTACCGAGTCATCATTTTCCAAATAAAACTTCAGATATTTTAATATCTGATCACTTAGTCTTCTATTAATTCATTATTATTATTACCTTCCGTCATTCTCATCTGAACGTCGTAAATTCTTGGTTATCTGCACGAACCCAGCCTCTACTATGAATCATCCATACACCAATTGGCTCAATTATTTATTTACTAACTAATTAAACAATTACAGAATATACAATACCTAATAACATTATACAGTAAATACCGTCCCTAGTGGACTAAACAAAAACAGTTGGGTTATAACAGGATAGATTCAGAGAGAAGAGAAGGGGGTTTGGAAGGAAGACTAAGGAACATGGGTCTCTTATCGGACCTGGGAAGCTATTCTCACATAAATACATATACCACTAACGATCGCTCATTCAGAAAAGCAATGCACAACAAATATTATGGCTGAACTCAAATGTGCTGGTTGATAAAACACCTGTATTTATGGGAAAGATGTTTGGAAAGGGTATTTTGTTCTTAAATGATATTGTAAATTGTAATGGTAGAGTTATGTCCTTCATGGAGTTATCAGAATTGTACAGGAAGGTCTGCTCAATCCAAGAGTACAACCAATTGATTACAGCATTACCCCAGAAATGGAGGAGGCAGGTGGCAGTGGGAGGAGGTAGAGAACTGGTCTGTCTGCCCAATATAAAGGATCAAAACTGGCGGAGGCATAAAAATAGCATAAATAGGAAATTACACCAGTTTCATTTGAGGACCAGAATGTTGACAACTGTGCCATACAGATTGTAAAATAGTTGGGAGGAGATTTTTGATGTACCGATTCCATGGTACAGGGTGTATGAGTTGTTATATAAAACAACGCAAGATTCAAGACTTCGTACTTTTTAGCTAAAATTATTATATAGAATTATTGCCACCAACAAAATGTTGAATATTTGGGGCATAAAATCATCGAAGCTCTGCAGATTTTGTTGTGAGGATACAGAATCAATAGACCATTTATTTTGGTATTGACCTCAGGTAGCCTGTTTCTGGTCTCAGGTTCAGGAATGGCTGAAAATGCATAGCATTGATCTAAAATTGACCCTAGAAATAGTTCTATTAGGAGATCTGGAGAGACCGGGTCAGTCAATTACTAATATACTAATACTCTTAGTAAAAGTATTTATCTTCAACTCGCAATCTGTCGATTCTATTCGATTAGATAGATTGTACGTTAAACATCACAGCATATTTGAAAGATATATATGGTGGGTAGAAATCCGAAGAGGGTGGCCAGCAGAGACAGGTGGGAGTGGCTGAGGGAAGCTGAGGGTTGGGATGTGGAACTGGAGACAAGTGGGAGTGGAGTTTCTGTGCGGGAGATAGAATAATGGTCAAAGATAAAAGTCAAAAAATAAAGTCAAAATGAAACATAACAAAAAGTACATTTGAATGACACTAAGTGGCAGTGTTTTACAACTAATGCCGGTTTGCCTGAGGCTGATGCCGTGCAGGTGGTTGTACACATGCATATACACACACTCTCATTCAAATAAACACAGACAAGAACACACACATACATGTAATAGTGCCAGACATGCACACACACATATACAGTTGGCATTGCTGTTATGATTTTAGTTGTCCTTGATGTCCTTTGTTTTTTGCTGTTTTCTTCTGTCTTTTTCTTTTTTCTCTTTAGTTCTCTAGGTTGTTGGTGCATTGGGGGGGGTTCTTGTGGAGGGTAATGGATTTATTTTCTTCTTCTTGGGGGGAGGACTGTGGGAAGGGTCTCGAATGGTTGAGGGATAGCTGTTGGGGAACTGTGGGGGGATCTTGGAGGGCTGGGTTCACGTTTTTTGGCCTGGTGGAAGATCTGTCAACGTGCCCTTGAGCAGGGCATTGACCCTGGATCCTTCTGTGTGTCGCTCTGAATGGCAGTCTGTTGGATGACTGGTGTGGTCGTTGAGCGGCTTGACTGCAAGTATATCGTATGTTTCGGATATTCAATATTAAATATATTTTTTTAAAGAAATGCATTGTGTTTACGTGAAGCTGGCTTCGATAGTTGAGCTGCTGATGTGAGGCTCAGGTTGATGGCCTTTGACCTTTGTAGATTCTTCCGGGTCGTCGTGTGATAGGTTCATCTCTCCCTGGAGAAGCTTCCTCGTCGGTCGTTGTTTCTCGTACTAGATTGGCACATATGTTCAGCTGCAGTCTGATATACGCTAGTTTAGTATGCACTTCTTCCCTAGGTTCAGAGTTCAGAGTTCATACCAAGTTCACGTGTGGAGGCAGCCCTCACGTCTCCCGGCCTGTATAGTTGAAACTAGCCCTTTTCAACGTGGAGGGCAAGTCCTCCCGTTATTTGGAACTGAGGTAACTTTTCGTCACGGGGGCTTTTATAGAAATGTAGAAAAAAGGGTTGGGTTCATCATTTCCAACCAATGTCTATTCACTTGGGCTGCTGATTGAGCATCAGTTTACTTATGAAAACAATTCTCTCATTTAGAAGACTAAATATCACATTACATCATTTCGCAAATAGTTTCATCTTTACTCATTCATTTTATACAAGAATTAGATGCAAACCTCATAACTGAGGAACCTGTATAAACAGAGTTATGGTAATGTGGCTGTGTTGTCTTTCATGAGGTCACAAACGTGAAACAAAACGGACCGGGTCGTAGCTGCACGTTTGTGGCCTGCTGGAGGTCATTTTGCAGGGCTCTGGCAGTGCTCCTCCTTGCACAAAGGCGGAGGTAGCGGTCCTGCTGCTGGGTTGTTGCCCTCCTACGGCCTCCTCCACGTCTCCTGATGTACTGGCCTGTCTCCTGGTAGCGCCTCCATGCTCTGGACACTACGCTGACAGACACAGCAAACCTTCTTGCCACAGCTCGCATTGATGTGCCATCCTGGATGAGCTGCACTACCTGAGCCACTTGTGTGGGTTGTAGACTCCGTCTCATGCTACCACTAGAGTGAAAGCACCGCCAGCATTCACAAGTGACCAAAACATCAGCCAGGAAGCATAGGAACTGAGAAGTGGTCTGTGGTCACCACCTGCAGAACCACTCCTTTATTGGGGGTGTCTTGCTAATTGCCTATAATTTCCACCTTTTGTCTATTCCATTTGCACAACAGCATGTGAAATGTATTGTCAATCAGTGTTGCTTCCTAAGTGGACAGTTTGATTTCACAGAAGTGTGATTGACTTGGAGTTACATTGTGTTGTTTAAGTGTTCCCTTTATTTTTTTGAGCAGTGTACTATGCATGCCAGTCTCTCTTGGCTAAGAGTTGAGAGACTGACTGCATCACTTCTTCTTTTTATAAGAAACATTAATGTATTAAATCCCAAATTGTTTGCATATTCAACTTACACACAACTCTGACACACACTTATCCCACCAGACATGTCACCAGGGGTCTTTTCACAGTCCCTAAATCCAGAACAAATTCAAGAAAGTGTACAGTATTGTACATAGCATGGAACTAGATTCCATCTCATATTGCTCAAATAAACAGCAAACCTGGTTGAAAAAAACAGATAAAGCAACACCTCACGGTACATCGCCACTCCCCTATTTGACCTAGATAGTTTGTGTGTATGTATTGATATATATAGTGCCTTTTTTTTTAAATGTATGTAGTTCTCTCCTTGAGTTGTTCTTGTCTATTGATGTTCTGTATTATGTTTCATGTTTTGTGTGGACCCCGGGAAGAGTAGCTGCTGTTTTTGCAACAGCTAATGGGGATCCTAATAAAATAACAAAACATTATGTGTGGAGAAAAAAAGGCAGAGCACACCAACATCAAAACCTCCTCCCAACTGTAAAGTCTGGTGGAGGGAACATCATGGTTTGGGGCTGCTTTGCTGCCTCAGGGACTGGACAGCTTGCTGTCATCGACAGAAAATAAATTCCCAAGTTTATCAAGACATTTTGCAGGAGAATGTTAGGCAATCTTTCCTCCAATTGAAGCTCAACAGAAGTTGGGTGATGCAACAGGACAACAACCCAAAACACAGAAGTAAATCAACAACAGAATGGCTTCAACAGAAGCAAATATGCATTCTGGAGTGGCCCAGTCCTGACCTCATCCTGATTGAGATGCTGTTGCATGACCTCAAGAGAGCAGTTCACACCAGACATCCCACGAATTTTGCTGAACTGAAACAGTTTTATAAAGAGGAACGGTCCAAAATTCCTCCTGACCGTTTGGTTGAGAACGGTTGAAAAAGTTTGGTTGAGGTTATTGCTGCCAAAGGAGGGTCAAACAGTTATTAAATCCAAGGGTTCACATACTTTTCCCACCCTGCACTGTGAATGTTTACACGGTGTGCTCAATAAAGACATGCAAACGTATAATTGTTTGTGTGTTATTAGTTTAAGCAGTCTGTGTTTGTCTATTGTTGTGACCTAGATGAACATCAGATCAAATGTTACGACCAATTTATATAGATATCCAGGCAGTTCCAAAGGGTTCACATACTTTTTCTTGCCACTGTACTTTTGAAATTGTTGGACATAAAAGACTGGAATAACACCAGGAAATCAGCTCTAAGTGATTTCTATTTAAGAAATCTGTTCTCAAGTATTCCCATGCACAATAGGGAGACACGTGATCGTATACAAATGTAAGTCAGGTTTGAAATTATTATGTTTTGGTCAAACAGGAAAACATTGTCCAGTGGCTGAATCTAGTTGATTATCCAGCCCTTACAGTAACAATCTGTTCTTATTGTAAACCACTGGAGTTTTCAAGGCCTTACAGTAACAATCAGTTCTTATTGTAAACCACTGGAGTTTTCAAGGCTTTACAGTAACAATCTGTTCTTATTGTAAACCACTGGAGTTTTCAAGGCTTTACAGTAACAATCAGTTCTTATTGTAAACCACTGGAGTTTTCAAGGCTTTACAGTAACAATCAGTTCTTATTGTAAACCACTGGAGTTTTCAAGGCTTTACAGTAACAATCAGTTCTTATTGTAAACCACTGGAGTTTTCAAGGCTTTACAGTAACAATCTGTTCTTATTGTAAACCACTGGAGTTTTCAAGGCTTTACAGTAACAATCAGTTCTTATTGTAAACCACTGAAGTTTTCAAGGCTTTACAGTAACAATCAGTTCTTATTGTAAACCACTGGAGTTTTCAAGGCCTTACAGTAACAATCAGTTCTTATTGTAAACCACTGGAGTTTTCAGGGCCTTACAGTAACCACTGGAGTTTTCAGGGCCTTACAGTAACAATCAGTTCTTATTGTAAACCACTGGAGTTTTCAAGGCTTTACAGTAACAATCAGTTCTTATTGTAAACCACTGGAGTTTTCAAGGCTTTACAGTAACAATCAGTTCTTATTGTAAACCACTGAAGTTTTCAAGGCTTTACAGTAACAATCAGTTCTTATTGTAAACCACTGGAGTTTTCAAGGCTTTACAGTAACAATCAGTTCTTATTGTAAACCACTGGAGTTTTCAGGGCCTTACAGTAACAATCAGTTCTTATTGTAAACCACTGGAGTTTTCAAGGCTTTACAGTAACAATCAGTTCTTATTGTAAACCACTGGAGTTTTCAAGGCCTTACAGTAACAATCAGTTCTTATTGTAAACCACTGGAGTTTTCAAAGCTTTACAGTAATTGCACTGACGTGTCATTTTATGTAACCTACTGAAATCATGATGCTTTTTAAACTGATATTTGCACTTAGAATAACGGAACTGCCGTTGGATGTTCATTTAAATTGATTACAATCAATGGACCTAAACAGTCTAATGAGGTGACTTCTATGTATCCCAGAGTCCCCCTTTACAACCTCCTCCTTTATCGCTAGCCCACGGGGCAGGAAACAGATACGTATTAAACCATCAGGAAACAGATAACCTATCAAACCATCAGGAAACAGTTAACCTATCAATCCATCAGGAAACAGTTAACCTATCAAACCATCAGGAAACAGTTAACCTATCAAACCATCAGGAAACAGATAACGCATTAAACCATCAGGAAACAGATAACCTATCAAACCATCAGGAAACAGATAACCTATCAAACCATCAGGAAACAGATAACGTATCAAACCATCAGGAAACAGATAACCTATCAAACCATCAGGAAACAGATTACGTATTAAACCATCAGGAAACAGATAACCTATCAAACCATCAGGAAACAGATAACGTATCAAACCATCAGGAAACAGATAACGTATCAAACCATCAGGAAACAGATAACGTATCAAACCATCAGGAAACAGTTAAAGGCGGCAGCAGCGGCGGTACTGTGTCTGTGTGTTGGGAGGAGCTGGAGCGGTAGAGCGCGGCCCCGGGGAGGTGTCGGCGACGTCGCTAAGTGACGGGGTCGCGCTCCCGCACCCGCCACTCGGCTAGAGGAATGAGTCCTTGGGGAGGGAGGGGGGGAGGGGGATGGTGTGATGATTACGTTTCACGAGCTCACAGTTATTCGGTTATTAGCAGCGTTCCTAATATCCATACGTTAATAGATGATTACGTCATTATTATAGGATTATATTATTATATAATAATCCCATCATAACACATATATTATCATGTTATTACACATTGTTATAGGATTATATTATAACGTGATTTTAATATAGTGTGTCGTTACACAGACGACCATATAGAGAATATATGCAGCACGGTAATTCACATGTGAATGTCATTTTTACTTGGAAGGTGTGTCTGTGGGTGTGTGTACTGTGTGTGTGTTTAGTGTGCGTGCACAGTGTGTGTCTGCGTGCACAGTGTGTGTGTGTGTGTGTGTGTGTGTGTGTGTGTGTGTGTGTGTGTGTGTGTGTGTGTGTGTGTGTGTCTATCGTGTAGTGACCTTATGCGTTGCATTCAATGTCATCATATTCTGCAACCGTCTCCTGGGTCTGTCTGACACTCTCAGGTCTACAAACAGAACACGGTTATAAACACGCTGTGTGCGTACTGTGTGTGTTTACTGTGTGTGTGCTGTGTGTGTACTGTGTGTGTGTTTACTGTGTGTGTTTACTGTGGGTGTTTACTGTGTGTGTACTGTGTGTGTACTGTGTGTGTACTGTGTGTGTACTGTGTGTGTACTGTGTGTGTGTACTGTGTGTGTGTGTGTGTGTTTACTGTGTGTGTGTTTACTGTGTGTGCTTACTGTGTGTGTTTACTGTGTGTGTACTGTGTGTGTGTGTGTTTACCGTGTGTGTGTGTACTGTGTGTTTACGGTGTGTGTTTACTGTGTGTGCTTACTGTGTGTGTTTACTGTGTGTGTACTGTGTGTACTGTGTGTGTGTGTACTGTGTGTTTACGGTGTGTGTTTACTGTGTGTGCTTACTGTGTGTGTACTGTGTGTGTGTGTGTGTGTACTGTGTGTACTGTGTGTGTACTGTTTGTGTTTACTGTGTGTGTGTGTGTTTACTGTGTGTTTACTGTGTGTGTACTGTTTGTGTTTACTGTGTGTGTGTGTGTTTACTGTGTGTGTACTGTGTGTGTGTGTGTGTGTGTGTGTGTGTGTGTGTGTGTGTGTGTGTGTGTGTGTGTGTTTACTGTGTGTGTACTGTGTGTGTGTTTAGTGTGTGTGTGTGTGTGTGTGTGTGTGTGTGTGTGTGTGTGTGTTTGTTTACTGTGTGTGTGTGTGTGTTTGTGTGTGTGTGTACTGTGTGTGTGTGTGTGTGTGTGTGTGTGTGTGTGTGTGTGTGTGTGTGTGTTTGTTTACTGTGTGTGTGTGTGTGTTTGTTTACTGTGTGTGTGTACTGTGTGTGTGTGTGTGTGTGTGTGTGTGTGTGTGTGTGTGTGTGTGTGTGTGTGTGTGTGTGTGTGTGTGTGTGTGTGTGTGTGTGTGTGTGTGTGAGAGGATTCAGTAGAAAATGTCTGCAAAATAAATGAGGGGAGATGAGATGAGCTCGGAGCCCCTCCCACATTCTGGAACACAAGGCACAATTCCATTGTTATCTCTGTTGCCTAGTAACACAGGTCGTCATGGAGAGACGAGAGTTCTGATAGCTACACCATTACAGCAGAGAGAGAGGCAATGACAGGACCACACACACACACACACACACACACACGCACACGCACACGCACACACACACACGCACACGCACACACAGTACACACACACATGCACACAAACACACACACACATTTGCAGGATTGAAAACGCTAATGCTGACAAATGGCTGCATGATGCAACCAGCAGACATTCTGTGTTATAACAGTACTGCTCTACATATTCACCCTCCCCCTACTCACACACACACACACACACACACACACCACACACCACCCACACACACGTACATTATTTAAAACCATTTTATTACTCGACACATGGAGGAATCACGACGTCAATTTACAAACGTTTTGTAACCTTTCAAAAAACAAAACACGTTATAATCCATGCGACAGCCAGTTAGAGAGGAGGGGCTTATTCAATGAAAGGGTCCCAGCCAGTTAGAGAGGAGGGGCTTATTCAATGAAAGGGTCCCAGCCAGTTAGAGAGGAGGGGCTTATTCAATGAAAGGGTCCCAGCCAGTTAGAGAGGAGGAACGTATTCAATGAAAGGGTCCCAGCCAGTTAGAGAGGAGGAACGTATTCAATGAAAGGGTCCCAGCCAGTTAGAGAGGAGGAACGTATTCAATGAAAGGGTCCCAGCCAGTTAGAGAGGAGGAACGTATTCAATGAAAGGGTCCCAGCCAGTTAGAGAGGAGGAACGTATTCAATGAAAAAGGTCCCAGCCAGTTAGAGAGGAGGAATGTATTCAATGAAAAAGGTCCCAGCCAGTTAGAGAGGAGGGGCTTATTCAATGAAAGGGTCCCAGCCAGTTAGAGAGGAGGAACGTATTCAATGAAAAGGGTCCCAGCCAGTTAGAGAGGAGGGGCTTATTCAATGAAAGGGTCCCAGCCAGTTAGAGAGGAGGAACGTATTCAATGAAAGGGTCCCAGCCAGTTAGAGAGGAGGGGCTTATTCAATGAAAAGGGTCCCAGCCAGTTAGAGAGGAGGAACGTATTCAATGAAAAAGGTCCCAGCCAGTTAGAGAGGAGGGGCTTATTCAATGAAAGGGTCCCAGCCAGTTAGAGAGGAGGAACGTATTCAATGAAAAAGGTCCCAGCCAGTTAGAGAGGAGGGGCTTATTCAATGAAAGGGTCCCAGCCAGTTAGAGAGGAGGGGCTTATTCAATGAAAGGGTCCCAGGCAGTTAGAGAGGAGGGGCTTATTCAGCGAAAAGGGTCCCAGCCAGTTAGAGAGGAGGGGCTTATTCAATGAAAGGGTCCCAGGAAGTTAGAGAGGAGGGGCTTATTCAGCGAAAAGGGTCCCAGCCAGTTAGAGAGGAGGGGCTTATTCAATGAAAGGGTCCCAGGAAGTTAGAGAGGAGGGGCTTATTCAGCGAAAAGGGTCCCAGCCAGTTAGAGAGGAGGGGCTTATTCAACGAAAGGGTCCCAGGCAGTTAGAGAGGAGGGGCTTATTCAACGAAAGGGTCCCAGCCAGTTAGAGAGGAGGGGCTTATTCAACGAAAGGGTCCCAGCCAGTTAGAGAGGAGGGGCTTATTCAATGAAAGGGTCCCAGGCAGTTAGAGAGGAGGGGCTTATTCAGTGAAAAGCATCCCAAACAGCATCCTATTACCCTCCACAGTGCACTACATTCAAAGTAATGCACTGTATAATGCAGTATATGTCAAATTCAAACAGGGAATAGGGTGCCATTTGAACACACGGCCTTACATGTTTCCCGGGAAACGTTCTGTGACAGCTGCAGTCAGGTTTGTAGTTGTAAACATCAGAACATGAGAGGAACCTCCTGAGTTCTAAAGGTTTCTGCTCCACTGCATGTCATGTACTGTCCTAAAAACACATCGGACTGACTGGGCTAAAGTGAGGAAGAGTCAGAACTATTTATTTTTTTGTGTGTGTGTGAAAGGAGGTAGAGAGTATAGAGACAGAATCTCGGGCCCCATCACGACATCACTGACTGGGGGAAGGGGTGGGGGGCCAGTTCTATAGACTCTATTTCTATGGTAAGAGAGGAACCAGTCACGAGGTGAAGAACTGAAAAAAGTTACTAGTTATAGACTAGTTTGTAGACTAGTTATAGACTAGTTATAGACTAGTTCTAGAGTAGCAGTAGTTATCCTTTTCAGTTGTTGTTCGACCTCTAGAAGAACCATCTGAAAGCTTCTCCACTGGGCACCGAGGGAGGACTCTGAGGAGAGAAGGAAACACACTGTTAGAGACTGACTAGTGGGAATAGAGACTGGACTGTTAGAGACTGACTAGTGGGAATAGAGACTGGACTGTTAGAATACTGACCAGCGGGAATAGAGACAAGACTGGACTGTTAGAGACTGACTAGTGGGAATAGAGACTGGACTGTTAAAATACCGAACAGTGGGAATAGAAACTGGACTGTTAGAGACTGACTAGTGGGAATAGAGACTGGACTGTTAGAGACTGACTAGTGGGAATAGAGACTGGACTGTTAGAATACCGAACAGTGGGAATAGAGACTGGACTGTTAGAGACTGACTAGTGGGAATAGAGACTGGACTGTTAGAATACCGAACAGTGGGAATAGAGACTGGACTGTTAGAGACTGACTAGTGGGAATAGAGACTGGACTGTTAGAATACTGACCAGCGGGAATAGAGACTGGACTGTTAGAGACTGACTAGTGGGAATAGAGACTGGACTGTTAGAATACCGAACAGTGGGAATAGACTGGACTGTTAGAGACTGACTAGTGGGAATAGAGACTGGACTGTTAGAGACTGACTAGTGGGAATAGAGACTGGACTGTTAGAATACTGACCAGCGGGAATAGAGACAAGACTGGACTGTTAGAGACTGACTAGTGGGAATAGAGACTGGACTGTTAAAATACCGAACAGTGGGAATAGAGACTGGACTGTTAGAGACTGACTAGTGGGAATAGAGACTGGACTGTTAGAATACCGAACAGTGGGAATAGAGACTGGACTGTTAGAGACTGACTAGTGGGAATAGAGACTGGACTGTTAGAGACTGGCTAGTGGGAATAGAGACTGGACTGTTAGAATACCGAACAGTGGGAATAGAGACTGGACTGTTAGAGACTGACTAGTGGGAATAGAGACTGGACTGTTAGAGACTGACTAGTGGGAATAGAGACTGGACTGTTAGAGACTGACTAGTGGGAATAGAGACTGGACTGTTAGAATACCGAACAGTGGGAATAGAGACTGGACTGTTAGAGACTGACTAGTGGGAATAGAGACTGGAC
Source organism: Salvelinus alpinus (assembly GCF_045679555.1). Taxonomy (NCBI): domain Eukaryota; kingdom Metazoa; phylum Chordata; class Actinopteri; order Salmoniformes; family Salmonidae; genus Salvelinus; species Salvelinus alpinus. The sequence continues at coordinate 37,440,202 of NC_092116.1, read as the reverse complement.
TGTTAGAATACCGAACAGTGGGAATAGAGACTGGACTGTTAGAGACTGACTAGTGGGAATAGAGACTGGACTGTTAGAATACCGAACAGTGGGAATAGAGACTGGACTGTTAGAGACTGACTAGTGGGAATAGAGACTGGACTGTTAGAATACCGAACAGTGGGAATAGAGACTGGACTGTTAGAGACTGACTAGTGGGAGGAGAGACTGGACTGTTAGAGACTGACTAGTGGGAGTAGAGACTGGACTGTTAGAGACTGACTAGTGGGAATAGAGACTGGACTGTTAGAATACCGAACAGTGGGAATAGATACTGGACTGTTAGAATACTGACTAGTGGGAATAGAGACTGGACTGTTAGAGACTGACTAGTGGGAATAGAGACTGGACTGTTAGAGACTGACTAGTGGGAATAGAGACTGGACTGTTAGAGACTGACTAGTGGGAATAGAGACTGGACTGTTAGAGACTGACTAGTGGGAATAGAGACTGGACTGTTAGAATACCGAGCAGTGTTATTTTATTAGGATCCCCCACTAGCTGTGCAGCTACTCTTCCTGGGGTCCACAAAGAACATGAAACATAATACAGAACATTAATAGACAAGAACAGGTTAAGGACAGAACTACATGAAAACAGCACACATATCCTACATCCTACATCAATACATACACACAAACTATCTAGGTCAAACAGGGGAGAGGCTTTGTGCTGTGAGGTGTTGATTTATGTTTTTTTTTCAACCAGGTTTGCTGTTCATTTGAGCAATATGAGATGGAATCTAGTTCCATGCTATGTACAATACTGTACACTTTCTTGAATTTGTTCTGGATTTAGGGAATGTGAAAAAGACCCCTGGTGGCATGTCTGGTGGGGTAAGTGTGTTTGTCACATTAATGTTTTTTATTAAAAGGAGAAGTGATGTAGTCAGTCTCTCCTCAACTCTTAGCCAAGAATGACTGGCATGCATAGTATTTATACACTATATATACAAAAGTACTGTACTGTATGTGGACGCACCCTTCACATTAGTAGCCCCGTTGCTAACAGATGTATAGCACAAAGCCATGCAATCTCCATAGACAAACATTGTCAGTAGAATGGCCCGTACTGAAGAGCTCAGTGACTTTCAACGTGGCACCGTCATAGGATGCCACCTTTCCTACAAGTCAGTTTGTCAAATTTCTGCCCTGCTAGAGCTGCACCGGTCAACTGTAAGTGCTGTTATTGTGAAGTGGAATGTCTAGGAGCAACAACAGCTCAGCTGCGAAGTGGTAGGCCACACAAGCTCACAGAACGGGACCGCTTAGTAATGAAGCGTGTAGCGTGTAAAAATGGTCTGTCCTCAATTGCAACACTCACTACTGAGTTCCAAACTGCCTCTGGAAGCAACATCAACACAATAACTGTTTGTTTGGAACTTCATGAAATGGGTTTCCATGGCCGAGCAGCCGCACACAAGCCTACGATCACCATGTGCAATGCCAAGCGTCGGATGGAGTGATGTAAAGCTCGCCGCCATTGGACTCTGGAGCAGTGGGAACACGTTCTCTGGAGTGGTGAACCACGCTTCACCATCTGGCAGTCAGACGGATGAATCTGGGTTTGGCGGATGTCAGGAGAACGCTACCCGCCCCAATGCATAGTGCCAAATGTAAAGTTTGGTGGAGGAGGAATAATGGTCTGGGGCTGTTTTTCATGGTTAGGGCCGATTAGTTCCAGTAAAGGGAAATCTTAACGCTATAGCAAACAATGACATTCTAGCCAATTCTGCACTGTCTAGCAACAGTTTGGGGAAGGCCCTTTCCTGTTTCAGAATGTGCACAAAGCGAGATCAGTGTGGAAGAACTTGACTGGCCCGCACAGACCCCTGAACTCAACCCCATCGAACACCTTTGGGATGAATTGGAACACTGACTGCGAGCCAGGCCTAATTTTCCAACATCAGTGCATGACCTCACTAATGCTCCTGTGGCTGAATGGAAGCAAGTCCCCGCAACAATGTTCCAACATCTAGTGGAAAGCCTTCCCAGAAGAGTGGAGGCTGTTATAGCATCAAAGGGGGGACCAACTCCATATTAACGCCCATGATTTTGGAATGAGGTGTTCAATGAGCAGGTGTCCACATACTTTTGGTTCATGAAATGGGTACTGTAAAATGGGTACTGTATTACCCCTCTGATTACAATGAAGAGCAAGACGTGCCGCTCTGTTCTGGGCCAGCTGTAGCTTAACTAGTTATTCCTTAGCAGCACTTGACCACATGACTGGACAATAATCAAGATAAGATAAAACTAGAGCCTGCAGGACTTGCTTTGTTGAGTGTGGTGTCAAAAATGCAGAACATCTCTTTATTACGGACAGACCTCTCCCCATCTTTACAACCATTCAATCCATATGTTTTGACCATGGCAGTTTACAATCTAAGGTAACACCAGGTAATTTAGTCTCCTCAGCAGCCACACCATTCATTACCAGATTCAGCTGAGGTCTAGAACTTAGGGAATGATTCGTACCAAATACAATGCTCTTAGTTTTAGAGATGTTCAGGACCAGTTTATTACTGACCACCCTTTCCAAAAGGCTTTGTTTAATGCCAGTGGCAGGTCATTGGTAAAAATAGATAAGCGTATAGGGCCTAGACAGCTGCCCTGTGGAACACCACACTTCACATTTGACATGGGAGAAACTTCCATTAAAGGAAACCCTCTGAGTTATATTAGATAGATAGGTTGAAAAGCCATAACGTTTTCTTAACAACAGGTTATGGTGAACAATATCAAAAGGTTACACTAAAATTTAATAGTACAGCTCTTATAATCGTCTTACCCGGATAAAGTAAAATAAAGCACTAAATTACCTTCGGTTATGGCTAAACACTGCAGCTAGAATTTTGACTAGAACCAAAACATGTGATCATATTACTCGTATTTTATTAATAATTATTAATTATTTATTATTATTAATTATTATTAATATTAATATTGTAACTTTTATTATTGCTTGCCTCTCTACACTGGCTTCCTGTAAAGCAGTGGTCGCCAACCAGTCGATCGCGATGAAGGCATGCCTAGTCGATCACCAAATATTTCTGTAGAAAAGCCAACGAACGATAAAGGCATGCGTTCCTTCTTTTTTTTTTATCGTGGTGAGCTGTTGCCGGTAGGTGCACTTGATTCAAAAGTCCTGCGCACCGGGTAAGCAAAGTGTTCCTACGAGACAAACTCCACCTACCCGGCGGACCGGCACATCTGTGACTAAATCGAGTGCACCTACTGCGTTGCCCAATCGGATAGCTCAAATCACCGTGGATACAGAGCTTCCATGACTCTGACCACAGCCAAGTTTAATTGGCTACTAGCCTACGTAAGATTTAGTAACTTTTAACCATGACCACAGAGTCACTGTTTTTATTCAACACTATTACAAAACGCGCTTCTCCGTACTTCCGCTCAGGCTGCAGCTGCAATGAATGAGTAGCCCTGCCTTTTATTATTATTAGCAGCTCGTCGTGTCGATTTTAATATGAAGGAAAATTTTACTTTCTCTGGTCACAGGAACAACATGAATTTGTGCATGAGGCAGATGTGGTGCGAGTCGAGTTTTGCCGTCAGGTGGAAGACGGTGTCCCATCTCTCTGGTCAGTCTCACCAAAGGAAAGGAAAGAGAGAGCAGGGACCGTGAGAGGCGGTTGGGAAAAATCATTTTGAACGGTTATCCAACTCGGAATTCCAAGTCGGAAACTCTGGCATCTTTCTAGAGCTCCGACTTTTCGACCTGAAGATCACTGACGTCGTGATTTGACCTCGTTGACCATCAGATGCAGGTACCATCAGTCCAGTACAATAAGAAAGCTAATTATTTCAATTCATCATAGAGCTCCACAGTGCCTCACAAGTGCTAAACCAACTGATCTATTTTGTTATCAAAGCTCGAGTTTTGAAATAGAATATGGTCTGATTAACAATTTTGGCAGGCCAATCATATAGCCAATATGCTGTGATAATGTCACGATCGTGTGGCGGATTGATGGACCAAAACGCAGCTTTAGGAAAATAAGCCATCTTCTTTTATTTTAAAGATGACGAAAAATAAACACGAAACACTTAATACAAACTAACTAAACAACAAACGATCGTGAAGCTAATAAACGTCGTGCACATACAACAGGCTACAAACGTTCTGACATAGACAACTACTCACATCGAATGAAAGCCTATGGCTACCCTAAATAAGGCTCCCAATCAGAGACAACCGAAATCAGCTGTCTCTAATTGGGAACTCATTCAGGTAACCATAGACTCTCCTAGATAACTAAACATACATAGACAACGCTAGACATCTGAACTCAACACAAACCCATATACTACACCCAATAACCCCTTTACCATAGAAACACCCAAAACCAACAAAACACAAACATTCCCCATGTCACACCCTGACCTAACTAAAATAATAAAGAAAACAAAGAATACTAAGGCCAGGGTGTGACAGATAATGTATTAGGCCTACTGCCCAAACCTCATTCCTACTAAACTGTTTTGTTTGAGATTAATGTAAAAACAAACAAAATCTGAGCAGTAGATCTCAGCTTTTTGACTGCGAAAGTGATCTTGACTCAGAAAAGGTTGGTGACCACTGCTGTTAAGGCTAGGGCTGATTTCAAGATTTACTGCTAACCTACAAAGCATTACATGGGCTTGTTCCTACCAATCTCTCCGATTTGGTCCTGCCGTACATAACTACATGTACGCTACGGTCACAAGACACAGGCCTCCTTACTGTCCCTAAAATGTCTAAGCAAACAGCTAGAGGCAGGGCTTTCTCCTATAGATCTCTATTTTTATAGAATGGTCTGCCTATCCATGTAAGAGACAGACTCGGTCTCGTCCTTTAAGTCTTTATTGAAGACTCATCTCTTCAGTGGGTCATATGATTGAGTGTAGTCTGGCCCAGCGGTGTGAAGGTGAACGGAAAGGCTCTGGAGCAACGAACTGCCCTTGCGGTCTCTGCCTGGCACGTTCCCCTCTCTACACCAGGATTCTCTGCCTCTAACCCTACTACGGAGGCTGAGTTACTGGCTTACTGGTGCTCTTCCATCCCGTCTCTAGTAGGGGTGCGTCACTTGAGTGGGTTGAGTCACTGATGTGATCTTCCTGTCCGGGTTTGGCACCCCCCTCGGGTTCGTGCCGTGGGGGAGATCTTCGTGGACTATACTCTGCCTTGTCTCAGGGTAGTAAGTTGGTGGTTGAAGATATCCCTCTAATGGTGTGGGGACTGTGCTTTGGCAAAGTGGGTGGGGTTATATCCTGCCTGGTTGGCACTGTCCGAGGGTCTCCCGACCCTTCCTGTCTCAGCCTCCAGTATTTATGCTGCAATAGTTAATGTGTCGGGGGGCTAGGGTCAGTCTGTTATATCTGGAGTATTTCTCATGTCTTATCCGGTGTCCTGTCTGAATTTAAGTATGCTCCCTCTAACTCTAACTCTCTCTCTCCCTCTCCCTTTTCCCTCAGAGGACCTGAGCCCTAGGACCATGCCTCAGGACTACCTGGCTTGATGACTCCTTGCTGTCCCCAGTCCACCTGGTCGTGCTGCTGCTCCAGTTTCAACTGTTCTGCCTGCGGCTATGGAACCCTGACCTGTTCACCGGACGTACTACCTTGGCCCGGACCTGCTGTTTTCAACTCTCTCGCTCTACTGCACCTGCTGTCTCTAACTCTGAATGCTCGGTTATGAAAAGACAACTGACATTTACGCCTGAGGTACTGACCTGTTGCACCCTCTACAACCACTGTGATTATTATTATCTGACCCTGCTGGTCATTTATGAACATTTGAACATCTTGGCCATGTTCTGTTATAATCTCCACCCGGCACAACCAGAAGAGGACTGGCCACCACTCATAGCCTGGTTCCTCTCTAGGTTTCCTCCTAGGTTTTGGCCTTTCTAGGGAGTTTTTCCTAGCCACCGTGCTTCTACACCTGCATTGCTTGCTGTTTGGGGTTTTAGGCTGGGTTTCTGTACAGCACTTTGAGATATCAGCTGATGTACGGTTTCTGTATAGTTTCTGTGACAACGGCTGATGTAAAAAGGGCTTTAAAAATACATTTGATTGATCTTATTATCAATTTCTTTCAACCAATCATCAGTCATTTGTGTCAGTGCAGTACATGCCGCGTTCACTTGTCTATAAGCAGGCTGAAAGTCTGTTGTTTATTTGTTTACAGAGAAATAGCATTGTATTTGGTCAAACACTATGTTTTCAAACAGTTTGCTAAGAGCTGGCAGCAAGCTGTTGTGTCTGCTGTTAGAACCAGTAAAGGCCCATTTACAAATCTTGGGTAATGCAATGACTTTGGCTTCCCTCCAGGCCTAAGGACAAAGACTTTCCTCTAGGCTCAGATTAAAGATATGACAGATAGGAGTGGCTATAGAGTCAGCTACCATCCTCAGTAGCGTTCCATCTAAGTTGTGAATGCCAGGAGGTATTGTCCTTATTGATTGATAACAATATTTTTTACACCACTCTCATACGAACTTTACAAAATTCAAACGTACAATGCTTTTCTTTATGCATGAATACGGTGGCTCACTGTTTGTCGAGTGTTCTACACCACATATTATAATGTCTAGTGTTCTATACCACATATTATAATGTCTAGTGTTCTATACCACATAATGTCTAGTGTTCTACACCACATAATGTCTAGTGTTCTATACCACATATTATAATGTCTAGTGTTCTATACCACATAATGTCTAGTGTTCTACACCACATAATGTCTAGTGTTCTACACCACATAATGTCTAGTGTTCTATACCACATAATGTCTAGTGTTCTACACCACATAATGTCTAGTGTTCTATACCACATAATGTCTAGTGTTCTATACCACATAATGTCTAGTGTTCTATACCACATAATGTCTAGTGTTCTATACCACATATTATAATGTCTAGTGTTCTATACCACATAATGTCTAGTGTTTTATACCACATAATGTCTAGTGTTCTATACCACATAATGTCTAGTGTTCTACACCACATAATGTCTAGTGTTCTATACCACATAATGTCTAGTGTTCTATACCACATAATGTCTAGTGTTCTATACCACATAATGTCTAGTGTTCTATGCCACATAATGTCTAGTGTTCTATACCACATAATGTCTAGTGTTCTATACAACATAATGTCTAGTGTTCTATACCACATAATGTCTAGTGTTCTATACCACATAATGTCTAGTGTTCTATACCACATAATGTCTAGTGTTCTACACCACATAATGTCTAGTGTTTTACACCACATAATGTCTAGTGTTCTATACCACATAATGTCTAGTGTTCTACCCCACATAATGTGTAGTGTTCTACACCACATAATGTCTAGTGTTCTATACCTCATAATGTCTAGTGTTCTATACCACATAATGTCTAGTGTTCTATACCACATAATGTGTAGTGTTCTACACCACATAATGTCTAGTGTTCTATACCACATAATGTTTAGTGTTCTATACCACATAATGTCTAGTGTTCTATACCACATAATGTCTAGTGTTCTATACCACATAATGTCTAGTGTTCTATACCACATAATGTCTAGTGTTCTATACCACATAATGTCTAGTGTTCTATACTACATATTATAATGTCTAGTGTTCTATACCACATAATGTCTAGTGTTCTAAACCACATAATGTCTAGTGTTCTATACTACATAATGTCTAGTGTTCTATACCACATAATGTCTAGTGTTCTATACCACATAATGTCTAGTGTTCTACCCCACATAATGTGTAGTGTTCTACACCACATAATGTCTAGTGTTCTATACCTCATAATGTCTAGTGTTCTATACCACATAATGTCTAGTGTTCTATACCACATAATGTGTAGTGTTCTACACCACATAATGTCTAGTGTTCTATACCACATAATGTTTAGTGTTCTATACCACATAATGTCTAGTGTTCTATACCACATAATGTCTAGTGTTCTATACCACATAATGTCTATTGTTCTATACCACATAATGTCTAGTGTTCTATACCACATAATGTCTAGTGTTCTATACTACATATTATAATGTCTAGTGTTCTATACCACATAATGTCTAGTGTTCTAAACCACATAATGTCTAGTGTTCTATACTACATAATGTCTAGTGTTCTATACCACATAATGTCTAGTGTTCTATACCACATAATGTCTAGTGTTCTATACCACATAATGTCTAGTGTTCTACACCACATAATGTCTAGTGTTCTATACCACATAATGTCTAGTGTTCTATACCACATAATGTATAGTGTTCTATACCACATAATGTCTAGTGTTCTACACCACATAATGTCTAGTGTTCTATACCACATAATGTCTAGTGTTCTATACCACATAATGTCTAGTGTTCTATACCACATAATGTCTAGTGTTCTATACCACATAATGTCTAGTGTTCTATACTACATATTATAATGTCTAGTGTTCTATACCACATAATGTCTAGTGTTCTATACCACATAATGTCTAGTGTTCTATACCACATAATGTCTAGTGTTCTAAACCACATAATGTCTAGTGTTCTATACTACATAATGTCTAGTGTTCTATACCACATAATGTCTAGTGTTCTATACCACATAATGTCTAGTGTTCTATACCACATAATGTCTAGTGTTCTACACCACATAATGTCTAGTGTTCTATACCACATAATGTCTAGTGTTCTATACCACATAATGTATAGTGTTCTATACCACATAATGTCTAGTGTTCTACACCACATAATGTCTAGTGTTCTATACCACATAATGTCTAGTGTTCTATACCACATAATGTCTAGTGTTCTATACCACATAATGTCTAGTGTTCTACACCACATATTATAATGTCTAGTGTTCTACACCACATAATGTCTAGTGTTCTATACCACATAATGTCTAGTGTTCTATACCACATAATGTCTAGTGTTCTATACCACATAATGTCTAGTGTTCTATACCACATAATGTCTAGTGTTCTATACCACATAATGTCTAGTGTTCTATACCACATAATGTCTAGTGTTCTATACCACATAATGTCTAGTGTTCTATACCACATAATGTCTAGTGTTCTATACCACATAATGTCTAGTGTTCTATACCACATAATGTCTAGTGTTCTAAACCACATAATGTCTAGTGTTCTATACTACATAATGTCTAGTGTTCTATACCACATAATGTCTAGTGTTCTATACCACATAATGTCTAGTGTTCTATACCACATAATGTCTAGTGTTCTACACCACATAATGTCTAGTGTTCTATACCACATAATGTCTAGTGTTCTATACCACATAATGTATAGTGTTCTATACCACATAATGTCTAGTGTTCTATACCACATAATGTCTAGTGTTCTACACCACATAATGTCTAGTGTTCTATACCACATAATGTCTAGTGTTCTATACCACATAATGTCTAGTGTTCTATACCACATAATGTCTAGTGTTCTATACCACATAATGTCTAGTGTTCTATACCACATAATGTCTAGTGTTCTACACCACATAATGTCTAGTGTTCTATACCACATAATGTCTAGTGTTCTATACCACATAATGTCTAGTGTTCTACACCACATATTATAATGTCTAGTGTTCTACACCACATAATGTCTAGTGTTCTATACCACATAATGTCTAGTGTTCTATACCACATAATGTCTAGTGTTCTATACCACATAATGTCTAGTGTTCTATACCACATAATGTCTAGTGTTCTACACCACATATTATAATGTCTAGTGTTCTACACCACATAATGTCTAGTGTTCTATACCACATAATGTCTAGTGTTCTATACCACATAATGTCTAGTGTTCTACCCCACATAATGTCTAGTGTTCTATACCACATAATGTCTAGTGTTCTATACCACATAATGTCTAGTGTTCTACACCACATGTTATAATGTCTAGTGTTCTATACCACATAATGTCTAGTGTTCTACACCACATGTTATAATGTCTAGTGTTCTATACCACATAATGTCTAGTGTTCTATACCACATAATGTCTAGTGTTCTATACCACATAATGTCTAGTGTTCTATACCACATAATGTCTAGTGTTCTTTACCACATAATGTCTAGTGTTCTATACCACATAATGTCTAGTGTTCTATACCACATAATGTCTAGTGTTCTACACCACATATTATAATGTCTAGTGTTCTACACCACATAATGTCTAGTGTTCTATACCACATAATGTCTAGTGTTCTATACCTCATAATGTCTAGTGTTCTATACCACATAATGTCTAGTGTTCTATACCACATAATGTCTAGTGTTCTATACCACATAATGTCTAGTGTTCTATACCACATAATGTCTAGTGTTCTATACCACATAATGTCTAGTGTTCTATACCACATAATGTCTAGTGTTCTATACCACATAATGTCTAGTGTTCTATACCACATAATGTCTAGTGTTCTATACCACATAATGTCTAGTGTTCTATACCACATAATGTCTAGTGTTCTATACCACATAATGTCTAGTGTTCTAAACCACATAATGTCTAGTGTTCTATACTACATAATGTCTAGTGTTCTATACCACATAATGTCTAGTGTTCTATACCACATAATGTCTAGTGTTCTATACCACATAATGTCTAGTGTTCTACACCACATAATGTCTAGTGTTCTATACCACATAATGTCTAGTGTTCTATACCACATAATGTATAGTGTTCTATACCACATAATGTCTAGTGTTCTATACCACATAATGTCTAGTGTTCTACACCACATAATGTCTAGTGTTCTATACCACATAATGTCTAGTGTTCTATACCACATAATGTCTAGTGTTCTATACCACATAATGTCTAGTGTTCTACACCACATATTATAATGTCTAGTGTTCTACACCACATAATGTCTAGTGTTCTATACCACATAATGTCTAGTGTTCTATACCACATAATGTCTAGTGTTCTATACCACATAATGTCTAGTGTTCTATACCACATAATGTCTAGTGTTCTATACCACATAATGTCTAGTGTTCTATACCACATAATGTCTAGTGTTCTATACCACATAATGTCTAGTGTTCTACACCACATGTTATAATGTCTAGTGTTCTATACCACATAATGTCTAGTGTTCTACACCACATGTTATAATGTCTAGTGTTCTATACCACATAATGTCTAGTGTTCTATACCACATAATGTCTAGTGTTCTATACCACATAATGTCTAGTGTTCTATACCACATAATGTCTAGTGTTCTATACCACATAATGTCTAGTGTTCTATACCACATAATGTCTAGTGTTCTACACCACATAATGTCTAGTGTTCTATACCACATAATGTCTAGTGTTCTACACCACATAATGTCTGGTGTTCTATACCACATAATGTCTAGTGTTCTATACCACATAATGTCTAGTGTTCTATACCACATAATGTCTAGTGTTCTACACCACATAATGTCTAGTGTTCTATACCACATAATGTCTAGTGTTCTATACCACATAATGTCTGGTGTTCTATACCACATAATGTCTAGTGTTCTATACCACATAATGTCTAGTGTTCTATACCACATAATGTCTAGTGTTCTATACCACATAATGTCTAGTGTTCTATACCACATAATGTCTAGTGTTCTATACTACATATTATAATGTCTAGTGTTCTATACCACATAATGTCTAGTGTTCTATACCACATAATGTCTAGTGTTCTAAACCACATAATGTCTAGTGTTCTATACTACATAATGTCTAGTGTTCTATACCACATAATGTCTAGTGTTCTATACCACATAATGTCTAGTGTTCTATACCACATAATGTCTAGTGTTCTACACCACATAATGTCTAGTGTTCTATACCACATAATGTCTAGTGTTCTATACCACATAATGTATAGTGTTCTATACCACATAATGTCTAGTGTTCTACACCACATAATGTCTAGTGTTCTATACCACATAATGTCTAGTGTTCTATACCACATAATGTCTAGTGTTCTATACCACATAATGTCTAGTGTTCTATACCACATAATGTCTAGTGTTCTATACCTCATAATGTCTAGTGTTCTATACTACATATTATAATGTCTAGTGTTCTATACCACATAATGTCTAGTGTTCTATACCACATAATGTGTAGTGTTCTATACCACATAATGTCTAGTGTTCTATACTACATATTATAATGTCTAGTGTTCTATACCACATAATGTCTAGTGTTCTATACCACATAATGTCTAGTGTTCTATACCACATAATGTCTAGTGTTCTAAACCACATAATGTCTAGTGTTCTATACTACATAATGTCTAGTGTTCTATACCACATAATGTCTAGTGTTCTATACCACATAATGTCTAGTGTTCTATACCACATAATGTCTAGTGTTCTACACCACATAATGTCTAGTGTTCTATACCACATAATGTCTAGTGTTCTATACCACATAATGTATAGTGTTCTATACCACATAATGTCTAGTGTTCTACACCACATAATGTCTAGTGTTCTATACCACATAATGTCTAGTGTTCTATACCACATAATGTCTAGTGTTCTATACCACATAATGTCTAGTGTTCTACACCACATATTATAATGTCTAGTGTTCTACACCACATAATGTCTAGTGTTCTATACCACATAATGTCTAGTGTTCTATACCACATAATGTCTAGTGTTCTATACCACATAATGTCTAGTGTTCTATACCACATAATGTCTAGTGTTCTATACCACATAATGTCTAGTGTTCTATACCACATAATGTCTAGTGTTCTATACCACATAATGTCTAGTGTTCTATACCACATAATGTCTAGTGTTCTATACCACATAATGTCTAGTGTTCTATACCACATAATGTCTAGTGTTCTAAACCACATAATGTCTAGTGTTCTATACTACATAATGTCTAGTGTTCTATACCACATAATGTCTAGTGTTCTATACCACATAATGTCTAGTGTTCTACACCACATAATGTCTAGTGTTCTATACCACATAATGTCTAGTGTTCTATACCACATAATGTATAGTGTTCTATACCACATAATGTCTAGTGTTCTATACCACATAATGTCTAGTGTTCTACACCACATAATGTCTAGTGTTCTATACCACATAATGTCTAGTGTTCTATACCACATAATGTCTAGTGTTCTATACCACATAATGTCTAGTGTTCTATACCACATAATGTCTAGTGTTCTATACCACATAATGTCTAGTGTTCTACACCACATGTTATAATGTCTAGTGTTCTATACCACATAATGTCTAGTGTTCTACACCACATGTTATAATGTCTAGTGTTCTATACCACATAATGTCTAGTGTTCTATACCACATAATGTCTAGGGTTCTATACCACATAATGTCTAGTGTTCTATACCACATAATGTCTAGTGTTCTATACCACATAATGTCTAGTGTTCTATACCACATAATGTCTAGTGTTCTACACCACATAATGTCTAGTGTTCTATACCACATAATGTCTAGTGTTCTACACCACATAATGTCTGGTGTTCTATACCACATAATGTCTAGTGTTCTATACCACATAATGTCTAGTGTTCTATACCACATAATGTCTAGTGTTCTATACCACATAATGTCTAGTGTTCTATACCACATAATGTCTAGTGTTCTATACCACATAATGTCTAGTGTTCTATACCACATAATGTCTAGTGTTCTATACCACATGTTATAATGTCTAGTGTTCTATGCTGCACCTTGGATTGAATCCTGAGACTTGAAATAGAGACAGTCTGGGAAATTAAGTGTGGAGTCCCTCCCTCCCTCTTATTCTCTTGCCCCTAAGGAAAATAACTTATCCTCTGCTTGTAATTAGTCCCTGAACACAGACACACACAGTGAGTGTGTGTGTGTGTGTGTGTGTGTGTGTGTGTGTGTGTGTGTGTGTGTGTGTGTGTGTGTGTGTGTGTGTGTGTGTGTGTGTGTGTGTGTGTGTGTGTGTGTGTGTGTGTGTGTGTGTGTGTGTGTGTGTGTGTGTGTGTGTAGTGACTACTCAGAGGTCTAATGTTAAAGTCAATACACCTCTACCTTGATTTACAGTAGTCTGAACAACAACCTATCAGTCTAAAACACAGCTCTCTGCAGTGTGTGTGTGTGTGTGTGTGTGTGTGTGTGTGTGTGTGTGTGTGTGTGTGTGTGTGTGTGTGTGTGTGTGTGTGTGTGTGTGTGTGTGTGTGTGTGTGTGTGTGTGTGTGTGTGTGTGTGTGTGTGTGTGTGTGTAAGAGTGAGAGAGAGAGAGAGAGAGAATGGGAGAGAGAGAGAGAGTGAGAGAGAGAGAGGGAAAGCAAGAGAATGGGAGAGAGAGAGAGAGAGAGTGTGTGATAGAGAGAGAGAGAGAGAGAGTGTGTGAGACAGAGAGAGAGAGAGAGAGAGAGAGAGAGAGAGAGAGAGAGAGAGAGAGAGAGAGAGAGAGAGAGAGAGAGAGAGAGAGAGAGAGAGAGAGAGAGAGAGAGAGAGAGAGAGAGAGAGAGAGAGAGAGAGAGAGAGAGAGAGAGAGAGAGAGAAAGCAATCTGAGCCCTGTACTCTTCAATATTTACATTACCGAATTGGCCACTATTCTAGAAAAATCCTCAGCCCCTGGTGTTAGTCTCCACAATTCAGTTAAAGTTAAATGCCTACTCTTTGCAGATGACCTATGCCTGCTGTCACCCACAGCACATGGCCTACAGCAGAGCCTGGACCTGCTAGAGCAGTACTGCCAGACCTGGGCCCTGGCAGTAAACCCCAAAAAGACTAAAATAATGACTTTCCAGAGAAGATCCAGATCTCAGGGAATTAGACCAAAGTTCTCAATTGGTACAAAATATATAGAGTACTGTACACACTACAATTACTGAGGTTTAAAAATAAGCTCAACTGGACACCTTAATGAGGCAGTGAATGAACTGAGAGAGAAAGCACGCAGGGCATTCTACGCCATTAAAAAGCAAATTCAAATATCTTTTTATTTTATTTTATTTATTTATCCATTATTTTACCAGGTAAGTTGACTGAGAACACGTTCTCATTTGCAGCAACGACCTGGGGAATAGTTACAGGGGAGAGGAGGGGGATGAATGAGCCAATTGTAAACTGGGGATTATTAGGTGACCGTGATGGTTGAGGGCCAGATTGGGAATTTAGCCAGGACACCGGGGTTAACACCCCTACTCTTACGACAAGTGCCATGGGATCTTTAATGACCTCAGAGAGTCAGGACACCCGTTTAACGTCCCATCCGAAAGACGGCACCCTACACAGAGCAGTGTCCCCAATCACTGCCCTGGGGCATTGGGATCTTTGTTTTAGACCAGAGGAAAGAGTGCCTCCTACTGGCCCTCCAACACCACTTCCAGCAGCATCTGGTCTCCCATCCAGGGACTGACCAGGACCAACCCTGCTTAGCTTCAGAAGCAAGCTAGCAGTGGTATGCAGGGTGGTATGCTGCTGGCTAAACTAATTGAATATGTCATTGAACCAATTGCACTGTATGGCAGCGAGGTGTGGGGTCCACTTGCAAAACAAGATTTCATCAAATGGGACAAACACCCCATTGAAACCCTGCATGCAGAGTTCTGTAAGATTCTCCTACATGTCCAGAGGAAAACTACAAACAATGCATGCAGGGCAGATTTAGGCAAATATCCACTAATAATAAAAACTCAAATAAGAGCAATTAAGTTTTGGAAACATCTAAAATACAGTGACCCCCTCTCATATCATTACCAAGCCCTGCAATGCCAAGAGTTGAGCAAAGAAAAGAGTCCCCTCATCCAGCTGGTCCTGGGGCTGAGTTCACAAACCTGTTCTACTAACACACTGAAGCCTCAGTCCCCTCATCCAGCTGGTCCTGGGGCTGAGTTCACAAACCTGTTCTACTAACACACTGAAGCCTCAGGACCAGAACATCCAATCAATCAGGGTCAAAATATTTGACCATGGTTACTGATCAAAACCTTAGAAAAACCTTGACAAAGTACAGGCTCAGTGAGCACAGCCTTGCCATTGAGAAGGGTAGACACAGGAAAACCTGGCTCCCTGTAGAGGAAAGGCTGTGCAACCACTGCACCACAGCAGAACCTGAGACGGAGCTGCATTTCCTGACAAAATGTAAAAAATATAAAACAATTAGAGAGTGTCATTTTCCCAAATTTGAAACCCTTATTCAAGGTTTCAAAGACCACTCTGATGAGAGTAGGCTACCAGTCCTGTTGGGGGAGGACGCAGAGAGCTGTGGGTTGGCAGCGCACTACATTGCTGCCTGCCATAAGTTGAGGGACAGTGTCTGACAGACCAATAAACCTGCACATGTACTCTACTGTATGCTTATTGTTACTGTTCAATGTATGGTGATTTTGACACTTGGTTATTGTTGTTACTGTTGTCCCGTTGACAATTTTGATTCTCATTTTTATATTGTAAATATCCAAAATAAGCTTTGGCAATATGTACATTGTTACATCATGCCAATAAAGGGAATTTAATTGAATTGAATTGAGAAAGCGAGAGAGAGAGAGAGAGAGAGAGAGAGAGAGAAAGACAGAGAGAGAGAAAGGGAGTGTGAGAGAGTGAGAGGAAGAGACAGAGATAGAGAGACAGAGACAGACAGAGAGAGAGAGAGAGACAAGACACTCCTCCAGAGAAGCCAACATCACCTCAGCCCACCTCAGACCCAGCAACCTCAAAACCACAATGGGACAGACAACACAGGACCCATTAACCCAACAGACCCCACACCTTCCTAACAGCCCCAAATACATTCAAACACAAAGTGGCTAAACTCTGGTGCCCAAACACTAGGCATGTCCTGGAGCTGTTGTCAGAGGACAGACTAGGGTCCCCCAGCCACATCATAATTCACATGGACACAAACGACCTGAGAACACAGCAGGAAAGGGAGTGATTGAAAAAGCTTCTTCCACTTTCCCCAACGCACAAGTGGTTATCTCCACTCTGCTACCACGAAAAGACTTCCATCCTGCTACCATACAGCGGGTGAATTCAAGCAATTTGTGAGACTGTGCCTCAAAAGATATAAATACCCTCCACTCCACCCTGGACTTGAACAGCCTTTACGACTAGGTCCACCTCTACAAGGCAACAATCCTAACTTTTGCCAGGACCCTGAAGGACGTCACCCTCAACCGTAGCCCCAGCACCTCACACAGGAGAAACAGAGCAACGGACACCCCTCCCAGACCAGCAAGACCCCCTCCCAGACCTGCAAGACCCTCTCCCAGACCTACAAAACCCCCTCCCAGACCAGCAAGACCCCCTCCCAGACTAGCAAGACCCCCTCCCAGACCAGCAAGACCCCCCCCCAGACCTGCAAGACCCCCTCCCAGACCTGCAAAAACCCCTCCCAGACCAGCAAGACCCCCTCCCAGACCAGCAAGACCCCCTCCCAGACCAGCAAGACCCTCTCCCAGACCTGCAAAACCCCCTCCCAGACCAGCAAGACCCCCTCCCAGACCAGCAAGACCCACCCAGACCTGCAAGACCCCCTCCCAGACCAGCAAGACCCCCTCCCAGACCTGCAAAAACCCCTCCCAGACCAGCAAGACCCCCTCCCAGACCAGCAAGACCCCCTCCCAGACCAGCAAGACCCCCTCCAGACCTGCAAAACCCCCTCCCAGACCAGCAAGACCCCCCCCCAGACCTGCAAAACCCCCTCCCAGACCAGCAAGACCCCCTCCCAGACCAGCAAGACCCCCTCCAGACCTGCAAAACCCCCTCCCAGACCAGCAAGACCCCCCCCAGACCTGCAAAACCCCCTCCCAGACCTGCAAGACCCCCTCCCAGACCAGCAAGACCCCCCCCAGACCTGCAAGAGCCCCTCCCAGACCTGCAAGACCCCCTCCCAGACCTGCAAGACCCCCTCCAAGACCTGCAAAACCCCCTCCCAGACTTACAAGACCCCATCCTGAAGGACCTGCACCGAGAGATCCCACGCCAAGCGGACCGACACCCAGACCACAGCATCACCAGCCAAACCCCAACCAGCTAAGACCCCCCCAAGCAAACCCTTGCCACACCCTATATAGCCCCCCCCCATATCAGACCTATGCCCATTCTGCCCCCTCCACCATGCCCTCCACCCCTGCAGCAAGGACCTTAACATGACAGCAGGACATATGCCCAGGCTCTGAGAAGAGCAACAGGCCCAACACCCACTATTAATCCTCATCCCGTGACCTAAGAGGTATGTATCAGATGCTCAACATGCTCTGCTCACATCTATTGTGATGGTCCGGGCCTAAACCACACAAAAACAACACTAGACACCATGGAACACAAAGCTTTTACTATCTCATCCTGGAATATACAAGGTCTGAGGTCATCTGACTTTGGCCTAAGGAGCAGGAACCTGGACTTCATCAAAGAAATTGGAAATACAGACATTGTCATCCTACAAGAAACATGGTATAGAGGAGACGGACCCACTGGTTGCCCTCTAGGTTACAGAGAGCTGGTAGTCCCATCTACCAAACTACCAGGTGTGAAACAGGGAAGGGACTCAGGGGGTATGCTAATTTGGTACAGGACAGACCTAACCCACTCTATTAAATTAGTCAAAACAGGAACATTTTACATTTGGCTAGAAATTAATATGGAAATGATCTCAACAGAGAAAAATGTCCTCCTGTGTGCTACCTATATCCCCCCACTAGAATCCCCATACTTTAATGAAGACAGCTTCTCCATCCTGGAGGGGGAAATTAATCATTTCCAGGCACAGGGACATGTACTGTGGTGACCTAAATGCCAGAACTGGACAAGAACCTGACACCCTCAGCACACAGGGGGACAAACACCTACCTGGAGGTGACAGCATTCCCTCCCCCATATGCCCCCCTAGGCACAACTATGACAACATAACCAACAAAAACGGGTCACAACTCCTGCAGCTCTGTTGCATGCTGGGTATGTACATAGTCAATGGTAGGCTTTGAGGGGACTCCTATGGTAGGTACACCTATAGCTCATCTCTTGGCAGTAGTACTGTAGACTACTTCATAACTGACCTCAACCCAGAGTCTCTCAGAGCGTTCACAGTCAGCCCACTGACACCCCTATCAGATCACAGTCTACTTGAACAGAGCAATACTCAATCATGAGGCATCAAAGCCAAAGGAACTGAATAATGTTAAGAAATGCTATAGATGGAAGGAAAGTAGTGTGGAAACCTACCAAAAAACAATTAGGCAACAAGTTCAATCCCTTTAAGACAACTTCCTGGACAAAAAGTTCCACTGTCATAGTATCCTCAGCGTACAACGTAAAACACCAAATAATGCATGCAGAGCAGAATTAGGTCAATACCCGCTAGTTATTAAAATTCAGAAAAGAGCCGTTCAATTCTACAACCACCTAAAAGGAAGTGACTCCCAAACATTCCATAACAAAGCCATCACCTACAGAGAGATGAACCTGGAGAAGAGTCCCCTAAGCAAGCTGGTCCTGGGGCTCTGTTCACAAACACAAACAGACCCTACAGAGCCCCAGGACAGCAACACAATTAGACCCAACCAAATCATGAGAAAAAAAAAAGAGAATTACTTGACACATTGGAAAGAATTAACAAAAACAGAGAGTACACAGTGGCAGAATACCTGACGACTGTGATTGACCCAAAATGAAGGAAAGCTTTGACTATGTACAGTCTCAGTGAGCATAGCCTTGCTATTGAGAAAGGCCGCCGTAAGCAGACCTGGCTCTCAAGAGAAGACAGGCTATGTGCCACACTGCCCACAAAATGAGGTGGAAACTGAGCTACACTTCCTAACCTCCTGCCCAATGTATGACCATATTAGAGACACATATTTCCCTCAGATCACACAGACCCACAAAGAATTTGAAAACAAATCCAATTTTGATAAACTCCCATATCTGTTATGTGAGTTTCACAGTGTGCCATCACAGCAGCAAGATGTGTGACCTGTTGCCACAAGAAAAGGGCAACCAGTGAAGAACAAACACCATTGTAAATACAACCCATATTTATGTTTATTTATTTTCCCTTTTGTACGTTAACTATTTAAACATAATTATAACACTGTATATATATGGAACTTTTAAGTGTAACATTTACTAACATTTTTTAATGTTTATTATGTATTTGACATGCTTTAATGTTTATTATCTATTTGACATGCTTTAATGTTTATTATCTATTTGACATGCTTTAATGTTTATTATGTATTTGACATGCTTTAATGTTTATTATGTATTTGACATGCTTTAATGTTTATTATCTATTTGACATGCTTTAATGTTTATTATGTATTTGACATGCTTTCATGTTTATTATCTATTTGACATGCTTTAATGTTTATTATGTATTTGACATGCTTTCATGTTTATTATGTATTTGACATGCTTTAATGTTTATTATCTATTTGACATGCTTTAATGTTTATTATGTATTTGACATGCTTTAATGTTTATTATGTATTTGACATGCTTTAATGTTTATTATGTATTTGACATGCTTTAATGTTTATTATGTATTTGACATGCTTTCATGTTTATTATCTATTTGACATGCTTTAATGTTTATTATGTATTTGACATGCTTTCATGTTTATTATCTATTTGACATGCTTTAATGTTTATTATGTATTTGACATGCTTTAATGTTTATTATGTATTTGACATGCTTTAATGTTTATTATCTATTTGACATGCTTTAATGTTTATTATGTATTTGACATGCTTTAATGTTTATTATCTATTTGACATGCTTTAATGTTTATTATCTATTTGACATGCTTTAATGTTTATTATGTATTTGACATGCTTTAATGTTTATTATCTATTTGACATGCTTTAATGTTTATTATGTATTTGACATGCTTTAATGTTTATTATGTATTTGACATGCTTTAATGTTTATTATCTATTTGACATGCTTTAATGTTTATTATCTATTTGACATGCTTTAATGTTTATTATGTATTTGACATGCTTTAATGTTTATTATGTATTTGACATGCTTTAATGTTTATTATCTATTTGACATGCTTTAATGTTTATTATGTATTTGACATGCTTTAATGTTTATTATGTATTTGACATGCTTTCATGTTTATTATCTATTTGACATGCTTTAATGTTTATTATGTATTTGACATGCTTTCATGTTTATTATCTATTTGACATGCTTTAATGTTTATTATGTATTTGACATGCTTTAATGTGTATTATGTATTTGACATGCTTTAATGTTTATTATGTATTTGACATGCTTTAATGTTTATTATCTATTTGACATGCTTTCATGTTTATTATCTATTTGACATGCTTTGGCAACGTAAACATATATTTCACATGACATTAAACTGAAATGGCAGCAGGTAGAGACAACTTTAACCTTGAAGCCCTGAGGTGGCATACACACACACACATTTAGTGGAGGCCTTCCAGCAGGACTGGCAGTGATTAGGGTTGAGAGTGCCAGGGCATACACACACACACACACTGGTAATTAGAGTTAATTGGAGCTGGCAGAGAAGGGTGGGCAGAGGGCTGAGTTGAATACCTCAGAGAGAGAGAGAGAGAGAGAGAGAGAGAGAGAGAGAGAGAGAGAGAGAGAGAGAGAGAGAGAGAGAGAGAGAGAGAGAGAGAGAGAGAGAGAGAGAGAGAGAGAGAGAGAGAGAGAGAGAGAGAGAGAGAGAGAGAGAGAGAGAGAGAGAGAGAGAGAGAGAGAGAGAGAGAGAGAGAGAGAGAGAGAGAGAGAGAGAGAGAGAGAGAGAGAGAGAGAGAGAGAGAGAGAGAGAGAGAGAGAGAGAGAGAGAGAGAGAGAGAGAGAGAGAGAAATGTGCAATGCCCACCTAGCGTTCTGAGAAACATATGTTTCTTAACTTCTTAAGGGTTAAATAACGTGCCCAACGTAAACGGACATTTTCTCTGGCCCAGATCGTAGAATATGCATATCATTTACAGATTAGGATAGAAAACACTCCAAAGTTTCCAGAACTGTCAAAACAGGCGAAAACCTGAGAAAATGTAACCCAGAAGTGATATATATATTTTTTAATCTGTGTTTCCTGTCCCGTCTATCCTCCATTTAAAGAGGTATCAACCAGATTCATTTTCAGGTGGCTTCCTAAGGCTGTGACCAGGCTTTAGACATAGTTTCAGGCTTTTATTTTGAAAAATGGGCGAGATGTTTCATAAGTAGTCAGGTGTCCTCTGAATGTTTCCTGCGCATCAGAGAGGGGCTCCCCATTTTCCTTTTCTCTCCTAAAGAATAGGTTATGGTCGGGTTGAAATATTATCGATTATGTTTGTTAACTTCTCTGTTAAAAACAACCTGAGGATTGATTATAAAAAACATTTGACATGTTTCTACGACCATTACGGATACTTTTTGGGATTTGTCGAACGGAACAAGGCTTTTGTTTTCTGAACATAATGCGCAACCCAAATGGCGTTTTTTTGTTATAAAAGGAATATTTATCGAACAAAAAATAACATTTATTGTGTAACTGGGAGTCTCGTGAGTGCAAACATCCGAAGATTATCTAAGGTAAGCGATTAATTTTATTGCTTTTCTGACTTTCGTGACCATGCTAATTTGGGGCTAGCTGTTGTAGCATTGAAAGCTACACTCACAAAAGCTTGGATTTCTTTCGCTGTAAAATATATTTTCAAAATCTGACACGATAGGTGGATTAACAACAAGCTAAGCTGTGTTTTGGTATATTTCACTTGTGATTGCATGATTATAAATATTTTTTGTAATATTTTTGCATTTGGCGCCCTGCAATTCTAGCAGTTGTTTAGGAAAGTGATCCCGTAAAAGGGATCCGTAGTGCAGAGAAGTTAAAGCTGAGTGAGAACGTGGTTGTCCTACGGTTATTTTACATACAACCTTCCCACAACTTTTTGGGATTGATGCAGTTTTGAACATTCTTAGCACATTTAAGGAACTTGACAATAAAAAAAACATTATTTTCTTGGCATTTCATTACTTTAAGATAACTTTTCCTAAAAGTTCAAACATGGTTACATTTCATTTAAATTTGTTCCAGAAACATTCTCCAACTGGTTTAACATTGGGACTCTTCTCCAATAGTTCAGAGAACGTTCTTCTGTGGTAAAATTAGTACTACAGCATAAAGTTTTCCTACAGTTTTCCTACAGGCTTCCTCATGGTTCAATACTTCAGCATAACGTTTTCCTACACGTTTCCTACAGGTTTCCTACAGGCTTCCTCATGGTTCAATACTTCAGCATAACGTTTTCCTACACGTTTCCTACAGGTTTCCTACAGGCTTCCTACAGTTTTCCTACAGGTTTCCTACAGGTTTCCTCATGGTTCTATACTTCAGCATAACGTTTTCCTACAGGTTTCCTACAGGCTTCCTCATGGTTCTATTTAAAGTCATGTTTGCAAATTGTTCAGAGCATTTTAAAAACATACATTCCTCTTCGGGATGGGTGTCCCTAAACCGGAGTGTTTGTTGCTAACATGCACTAATGTGACTAGTATACAAGAGCCAACTTTCCGGGACATAGACATGTCTTATATGGGCAGAAAGCGTGTGTGTGTGTGTGTGTGTGTGTGTGTGTGTGTGTGTGTGTGTGTGTGTGTGTGTGTGTGTGTGTGTGTGTGTGTGTGTGTGTGTGTGTGTGTGTGTGTGTGTGTGTGTGTGTGTGTGTGTGTGTGTGTGTGTGTGTGTGTGTGTGTGTGTGTGTGTGTGTGTGTCTCCCACCTCTAGCTGTATACTCCCAGCCTTCTTCTTCAGTTCGTCACACTTCCTGAACTTACAGATCTGATGACCTGTCTTCCTGTTCCTACAGGCTGAACACACCCCACAGTTAATCAGCCGTCTGCAGGGAGCACACACTCCACACCGCTTCCTCTTCCTCTTGGAGACTCCTGACCCCTGACCCCCAGAGGTCATCCCCGGGGAAGTCGAGGGGCAGGGGGAGGAGTTAGTCTGGTTGGCGTGGTGGCAGTCCGATAGCATCTGGTTGTGGTTGGTCGCCATCTGGAAGTGGGAGGAGTCTGGAATGTTGACGCCATTGTGCGACCCCATCGCCATGACGATGACCCCGGGTGGTAACCCCAACATTCCAGCGGGGAAGTTGGACATGTTGACACCGTTGGCTCCTCCTCCTCCATTGCAGCTGCTGTTGCGATCTGATAGGCTGAGCATGTCCTGGTGGGTGTGGCCTTGTTTGGTCATGTGATCTGTGGCCGTGTAGCCCGACAGGAAGTTGTTATTCCCGTGGTGATGATGCGTTTCCTGTCCCTGTGAGGAAGAGGCGTGTCCTCCATGTCCTCCGTGCTGCTTCCCCTCTCCGCCACCGGTCCGGTGGGGGTGGGGCTGCATGTGCGTTGCCAAGGTTGACGGGTGCGTTGTGGGAGGAGACAGGGGTGTGGCCTGATGTACGGGAGGTTTCCGCCCCCACAGCATCGCCGCTGCGTTGATGTTCATGTTGACGTTATCATGGCAACCCCAAGGCGTCACTCCCGCTACGCCCACCCCAAGCCTGCCGCCGGGGAACATGGGAGGAGTGATGCGGGCAAGCTTGGCCGACTGAGGGAAATTCATGCTGTTAACAGCGTTCATGTTCACGTTAGTTTTAGCATAGAAGTTAGCGAAAGATCGGTATCGCTCCATCTCAGCCGTATAGTCCAAGACCGGTGTTAGACCACAACCGTCCATGGTGACCGCACAGCACTGACCGTGGTGGTTGTGACCGTTTGTGGTTGTGGTTGAGGAGTTGCTGTGAACGCTGTGGTTGTATTGACTGGGACCGTTCTCTAGACCACTGGACCTGGTTAGACCGTTCTCTACACCACTGGACCTGGTTAAACCGTTCTCTACACCACTGGACCTGGTTAAACCGTTCTCTACACCACTGGACCTGGTTAAACCGTTCTCTACACCACTAGACCTGGTTAAACCGTTCTCTACAACACTGGACCTGGTTAAACCGTTCTCTAGACCACTGGACCTGGTTAGACCGTTCTCTACACCACTGGACCTGGTTAAACCGTTCTCTAGACCACTGGACCTGGTTAGACCGTTCTCTACACCACTGGACCTGGTTAAACCGTTCTCTAGACCACTGGACCTGGTTAAACCGTTCTCTAGACCACTGGACCTGGTTAAACCGTTCTCTACACCACTGGACCTGGTTAAACCGTTCTCTACACCACTGGACCTGGTTAAACCGTTCTCTACACCACTGGACCTGGTTAAACCGTTCTCTAGACCACTGGACCTGGTTAAACCGTTCTCTAGACCACTGGACCTGGTTAGACCGTTCTCTAGACCACTGGACCTGGTTAGACCGTTCTCTACACCACTGGACCTGGTTAGACCGTTCTCTAGACCACTGGACCTGGTTAAACCGTTCTCTAGACCACTGGACCTGGTTAAACCGTTCTCTAGACCACTGGACCTGGTTAAACCGTTCTCTACACCACTGGACCTGGTTAAACCGTTCTCTAGACCACTGGACCTGGTTAAACCGTTCTCTAGACCACTGGACCTGGTTAAACCGTTCTCTAGACCACTGGACCTGGTTAAACCGTTCTCTACACCACTGGACCTGGTTAAACCGTTCTCTAGACCACTGGACCTGGTTAAACCGTTCTCTACACCACTGGACCTGGTTAAACCGTTCTCTAGACCACTGGACCTGGTTAAACCGTTCTCTAGACCACTGGACCTGGTTAGACCGTACTCTAGACCACTGGACCTGGTTAGACCGTTCTCTACACCACTGGACCTGGTTAAACCGTTCTCTAGACCACTGGACCTGGTTAAACCGTTCTCTAGACCACTGGACCTGGTTAAACCGTTCTCTACACCACTGGACCTGGTTAAACCGTTCTCTACAACACTGGACCTGGTTAGACCGTTCTCTAGACCACTGGACCTGGTTAAACCGTTCTCTACACCACTGGACCTGGTTAAACCGTTCTCTACACCACTGGACCTGGTTAAACCGTTCTCTACAACACTGGACCTGGTTAAACCGTTCTCTAGACCACTGGACCTGGTTAAACCGTTCTCTAGACCACTGGACCTGGTTAAACCGTTCTCTAGACCACTGGACCTGGTTAAACCGTTCTCTAGACCACTGGACCTGGTTAAACCGTTCTCTACACCACTGGACCTGGTTAAACCGTTCTCTAGACCACTGGACCTGGTTAAACCGTTCTCTAGACCACTGGACCTGGTTAAACCGTTCTCTACACCACTGGACCTGGTTAAACCGTTCTCTAGACCACTGGACCTGGTTAAACCGTTCTCTACACCACTGGACCTGGTTAAACCGTTCTCTACAACACTGGACCTGGTTAAACCGTTCTCTACACCACTGGACCTGGTTAAACCGTTCTCTACAACACTGGACCTGGTTAAACCGTTCTCTACAACACTGGACCTGGTTAGACCGTTCTCTAGACCACTGGACCTGGTTAAACCGTTCTCTACACCACTGGACCTGGTTAAACCGTTCTCTACACCACTGGACCTGGTTAAACCGTTCTCTAGACCACTGGACCTGGTTAGACCGTTCTCTACACCACTGGACCTGGTTAGACCGTTCTCTAGACCACTGGACCTGGTTAAACCGTTCTCTACACCACTGGGCCTGGTTAAACCGTTCTCTACACCACTGGACCTGGTTAAACCGTTCTCTAGACCACTGGACCTGGTTAAACCGTTCTCTAGACCACTGGACCTGGTTAAACCGTTCTCTAGACCACTGGACCTGGTTAAACCGTTCTCTACAACACTGGACCTGGTTAAACCGTTCTCTACACCACTGGACCTGGTTAAACCGTTCTCTACAACACTGGACCTGGTTAAACCGTTCTCTACACCACTGGACCTGGTTAAACCGTTCTCTAGACCACTGGACCTGGTTAAACCGTTCTCTACACAGATAGACCTGGTCAGATCGAACATGACCACAGGGAACACGATTATAGAAAGTGGTGTTGTGGTCAGTCTCAGGTCCAGTCACTCTGGTCACGTTGTGGTCAGTCTCAGGTCCAGTCACTCTGGTCACGTTGTGGTCAGTCTCAGGTCCAGTCACTCTGGTCACGTTGTGGTCAGTCTCAGGTCCAGTCACTCTGGTCACGTTGTGGTCAGTCTGGAGGAGAGTTAACCCTTTATGGTCTCAGCAGACCTCTCTGGAGGATAGAAACAGAGAGAGAAAAGAAAATAAGCATTTTAATGGTCAACTTTACATACGGTATATACAACAATAAAATATGCATATTCATCCATGTAGAAATTAGAAATGGGTTAAATACATGTAGATTTCCTCAACGTTAGCAAGGATCTATTTTTTAATTTGACCTTTATTTAACTAGGCAAGTCAGTTAATTAATTAAGAACAAATGATTATTTTCAATGACGGCCTAGGAACAGTGGGGTTAACTGCCTTGTTCAAGGGCAGAACGACAGATTTGTACCTTGTCAGCTCGGGGATTCGATCTTGCAATCTTTCGGGTTACTAGTCCAACGCTCTAACCACTAGGCTACCTGCCGCCCCTATCAACTGTTTAGTTTGACCTGGCTATATCCTGTTTAGTTTGACCTGGCTATAACCTGTTTAGTTTGACCTGGCTATATCCTGTCTAGTTTGACCTGGCTATATCCTGTCTAGTTTGACCTGGCTATATCCTGTTTAGTTTGACCTGGCTATATCCCGTCTAGCTATATCCTGTCTAGTTTGACCATGGCTATATCCTGTCTAGTTTGACCTGGCTATATCCTGTCTAGTTTGACCTGGCTGTATCCTGTCTAGTTTGACCTGGCTATATCCTGTCTAGTTTGTCCATGGCTATATCCTGTCATAGTTTGTCCATGGCTATATCCTGTCATAGTTTGACCTGGCTATATCCTGTTTAGTTTGACCTGGCTATATCCTGTTTAGTTTGACCTGGCTATATCCTGTTTAGTTTGACCTGGCTATATCCTGTCTAGTTTGACCTGGCTATATCCTGTCTAGTTTTACCTGGCTATATCCTGTCTAGTTTGACCTGGCTATATCCTGTCATAGTTTGACCTGGCTATATCCTGTTTAGTTTGACCTGGCTATATCCTGTCTAGTTTGACCATGGCTATATCCTGTTTAGTTTGACCATGGCTATATCCTGTCTAGTTTGACCTGGCTATATCCTGTCTAGTTTGACCATGGCTATATCCTGTTTAGTTTGACCTGGCTATATCCTGTCTAGTTTGACCATGGCTATATCCTGTCTAGTTTGACCTGGCTATATCCTGTCTAGTTTGACCATGGCTATATCCTGTTTAGTTTGACCTGGCTATATACTGTCTTAGTTTGACCATGGCTATATCCTGTCATAGTTTGACCTGGCTATATACTGTCTTAGTTTGACCATGGCTATATCCTGTCATAGTTTGACCATGGCTATATCCTGTCAAAGTTTGACCTGGCTATATCCTGTTTAGTTTGACCTGGCTATATACTGTCTTAGTTTGACCTGGCTATATCCTGGCTAGTTTGACCATGGCTATATCCTGTCAAAGTTTGACCTGGCTATATACTGTCTTAGTTTGACCATGGCTATATCCTGTTTAGTTTGACCATGGCAATATCCTGTCTTAGTTTGACCATGGCTATATCCTGTCATAGTTTGACCATGGCTATATCCTGTCTTAGTTTGACCTGGCTATATCCTGTCATAGTTTGACCATGGCTATATCCTGTCTTAGTTTGACCATGGCTATATCCTGTCTAGTTTGACCTGGCTATATCCTGTCTAGTTTGACCTGGCTATATCCTGTCTAGTTTGACCTGGCTATATCCTGTCTAGTTTGACCTGGCTATATACTGTCTTAGTTTGACCATGGCTATATACTGTCTTAGTTTGACCATGGCTATATCCTGTCATAGTTTTACCATGGCTATATCCTGTCTTAGTTTGACCATGGCTATATCCTGTCTAGTTTGACCTGGCTATATCCTGTCTAGTTTGACCTGGCTATATACTGTCTTAGTTTGACCATGGCTATATACTGTCTTAGTTTGACCATGGCTATATCCTGTCATAGTTTGACCATGGCTATATCCTGTCTAGTTTGACCTGGCTATATCCTGTCTAGTTTGACCATGGCTATATCCTGTTTAGTTTGACCTGGCTATATCCTGTCTTAGTTTGACCATGGCTATATCCTGTCATAGTTTGACCTGGCTATATACTGTCTTAGTTTGACCATGGCTATATCCTGTCATAGTTTGACCATGGCTATATCCTGTCAAAGTTTGACCTGGCTATATCCTGTTTAGTTTGACCTGGCTATATACTGTCTTAGTTTGACCTGGCTATATCCTGGCTAGTTTGACCATGGCTATATCCTGTCAAAGTTTGACCTGGCTATATACTGTCTTAGTTTGACCATGGCTATATCCTGTTTAGTTTGACCATGGCAATATCCTGTCTTAGTTTGACCATGGCTATATCCTGTCATAGTTTGACCATGGCTATATCCTGTCTTAGTTTGACCTGGCTATATCCTGTCATAGTTTGACCATGGCTATATCCTGTCTTAGTTTGACCATGGCTATATCCTGTCTAGTTTGACCTGGCTATATCCTGTCTAGTTTGACCTGGCTATATACTGTCTTAGTTTGACCATGGCTATATACTGTCTTAGTTTGACCATGGCTATATCCTGTCATAGTTTTACCATGGCTATATCCTGTCTTAGTTTGACCATGGCTATATCCTGTCTAGTTTGACCTGGCTATATCCTGTCTAGTTTGACCTGGCTATATACTGTCTTAGTTTGACCATGGCTATATACTGTCTTAGTTTGACCATGGCTATATCCTGTCATAGTTTGACCATGGCTATATCCTGTCTCAGTTTGACCTGGCTATATCCTGTCATAGTTTGACCATGGCTATATCCTGTCATAGTTTGACTTGGCTATATACTGTCTTAGTTTGACCATGGCTATATCCTGTCATAGTTTGACCTGGCTATATACTGTCTTAGTTTGACCATGGCTATATCCTGTCATAGTTTGACCATGGCTATATCCTGTCTCAGTTTGACCATGGCTATATCCTGTCATAGTTTGACCTGGCTATATCCTGTCATAGTTTGACCTGGCTATATCCTGTCTAATTTGACCATGGCTATATCCTGTCATAGTTTGACCTGGCTATATACTGTCTTAGTTTGACCATGGCTATATCCTGTCTTAGTTTGACATGGCTATATCCTGTCATAGTTTTCCATGGCTATATCCTGTCAAAGTTTGACCTGGCTATATCCTGTTTAGTTTGACCATGGCTATATCCTGTCTAGTTTGACCTGGCTATATACTGTCATAGTTTGACCTGGCTATATCCTGTCATAGTTTGACCTGAATATATACTGTCTTAGTTTGACCATGGCTATATCCTGTCATAGTTTGTCCATGGTTATATCCTGTCAAAGTTTGACCTGGCTATATACTGTCTTAGTTTGACATGGCTATATCCTGTCATAGTTTGTCCATGGCTATATCCTGTCTTAGTTTGACCATGGCTATATCCTGTCATAGTTTGACCATGGCTATATCCTGTCTTAGTTTGACCATGGCTATATCCTGTCATAGTTTGACCATGGCTATATCCTGTCTCAGTTTGACCTGGCTATATACTGTCTTAGTTTGACCATGGCTATATCCTGTCATAGTTTGACCTGGCTATATACTGTCTTAGTTTGACCATGGCTATATCCTGTCATAGTTTGACCTGGCTATATACTGTCTTAGTTTGACCATGGCTATATCCTGTCATAGTTTGACCATGGCTATATCCTGTCTCAGTTTGACCATGGCTATATCCTGTCATAGTTTGACCTGGCTATATCCTGTCATAGTTTGACCTGGCTATATCCTGTCTAATTTGACCATGGCTATATCCTGTCATAGTTTGACCTGGCTATATACTGTCTTAGTTTGACCATGGCTATATCCTGTCTTAGTTTGACATGGCTATATCCTGTCATAGTTTGTCCATGGCTATATCCTGTCAAAGTTTGACCTGGCTATATCCTGTTTAGTTTGACCATGGCTATATCCTGTCTAGTTTGACCTGGCTATATACTGTCATAGTTTGACCTGGCTATATCCTGTCATAGTTTGACCTGAATATATACTGTCTTAGTTTGACCATGGCTATATCCTGTCATAGTTTGTCCATGGCTATATCCTGTCTTAGTTTGACCATGGCTATATCCTGTCATAGTTTGACCATGGCTATATCCTGTCTTAGTTTGACCATGGCTATATCCTGTCATAGTTTGACCATGGCTATATCCTGTCTCAGTTTGACCTGGCTATATACTGTCTTAGTTTGACCATGGCTATATCCTGTCATAGTTTGACCATGGCTATATCCTGTCTCAGTTTGACCTGGCTATATACTGTCTTAGTTTGACCATGGCTATATCCTGTCATAGTTTGACCTGGCTATATCCTGTCAAAGTTTG
Source organism: Salvelinus alpinus (assembly GCF_045679555.1). Lineage (NCBI taxonomy): Eukaryota > Metazoa > Chordata > Actinopteri > Salmoniformes > Salmonidae > Salvelinus > Salvelinus alpinus. The sequence goes on along the minus strand of NC_092116.1, from coordinate 37,408,639 downwards.
ACCTGGCTATATCCTGTCATAGTTTGTCCATGGCTATATCCTGTCTTAGTTTGACCATGGCTATATCCTGTCATAGTTTGACCATGGCTATATCCTGTCTTAGTTTGACCATGGCTATATCCTGTCATAGTTTGACCATGGCTATATCCTGTCTCAGTTTGACCTGGCTATATCCTGTCATAGTTTGACCATGGCTATATCCTGTCTCAGTTTGACCTGGCTATATACTGTCTTAGTTTGACCATGGCTATATCCTGTCATAGTTTGACCATGGCTATATCCTGTCTTAGTTTGACCATGGCTATATCCTGTCTCAGTTTGACCTGGCTATATACTGTCTTAGTTTGACCATGGCTATATCCTGTCATAGTTTGACCTGGCTATATCCTGTCAAAGTTTGACCTGGCTATATCCTGTCATAGTTTGACCTGGCTATATCCTGTCATAGTTTGACCTGGCTATATCCTGTCTCAGTTTGACCTGGCTATATACTGTCTTAGTTTGACCTGGCTATATCCTATCATCTCCTTCTCTTTCTGCAATACCTCATCCTCCTTTCTGTTCCTCCCTGGCCCCTCAAAACCTTCCCTCAACCCTCTCTCAGGGTTTCTGGTTTCAGTGCTATCACTCTCCTCTACCCCCCCCCCCCCCCCCATCTCTCTCTCTCTCTCTCTAATGGACAAATCTGATATGTTACAGGAATGTTCTTCCGACATCAGTAGAATAACTTCCCTTGCACCAAGTCCAGAGTGTGTGTGTTTCTGTGTGAGTGTGATAAGACTCATTGGTTTGGATCAATATTTGATGTACTCATCAGTGACGAACCCTGCAGGTGTGTGTCCATGCATTCTCTAAATTATAGGTAAAAAAAAAAGATCTTAGAATCAATCCATATAACGCTGTGTGTGTGTAGGGGGGGGGGCATCGTCATCAGACAGGTCCTGCAACCAGATGACCTCATCATCATGAGACAGGTCCTGCAACCAGATGACCTCATCATCATGAGACAGGTCCTGCGACCAGGTGACCTCATCATCATGAGACAGGTCCTGAGACCAGGTGATCATCATCAGACAGGTCCTGTGACCAGATGACCTCATCATCATGAGACAGGTCCTGCGACCAGATGACCTCATCATCATGAGACAGGTCCTGTGACCAGGTGATCATCATCAGACAGGTCCTGTGACCAGATGACCTCATCATCATGGGACAGGTCCTGCGACCAGATGACCTCATCATCATGAGACAGGTCCTGTGACCAGGTGATCATCATGAGACAGGTCCTGCAACCAGGTGATCATCATGAGACAGGTCCTGCGACCAGGTGATCATCATGAGACAGGTCCTGTGACCAGGTGATCATCATGAGACAGGTCCTGCAACCAGGTGATCATCATGAGACAGGTCCTGCGACCAGGTGATCATCATGAGACAGGTCCTGTGACCAGGTGATCATCATGAGACAGGTCCTGCAACCAGGTGATCATCATGAGACAGGTCCTGCAACCAGGTGATCATCATGAGACAGGTCCTGCAACCAGGTGATCATCATGAGACAGGTCCTGTGACCAGGTGATCATCATCAGACAGGTCCTGCGACCAGATGACCTCATCATCATGAGACAGGTCCTGTGACCAGGTGATAATCATCAGACAGGTCCTGTGACCAGATGACCTCATCATCATGGGACAGGTCCTGCAACCAGATGACCTCATCATCATGGGACAGGTCCTGCAACCAGATGACCTCATCATCATGGGACAGGTCCTGCAACCAGATGACCTCATCATCATGAGACAGGTCCAGAGGAAATAAAAGAACAAACCCATTCCATCATCAAACTGTTCCAGACAGACCGGTCTATAAAATGACTGGTTTCCTCTCATGTCTCTCTCTACTCTCTCCTCCTCTCTCTCACTTTGTCTTTCTCGCTCTCTCCTTTTCTCTTTTCTCTTTCTCTCTCTGTGTGTGTGTGTATATGTGTGTGTATGTGTGTGTGTGTGTGTGTGTGTGTGTGTGTGTGTGTGTGTGTGTGTGTGTGTGTGTGTGAGGCCCGTTGCCCCCAGGGCTAGAGCTAATTCCCCTCTCTGTCTGTTCAGATGGCAGGCAGCCTGAGTGGTGGAAGGTCACCAGCTGAGGAAATTGAACCTCCCCAGTGAGCCAACCCCCGTCTCTCTCTCTCTGGTACAGCACCGTAAAGACAGACAGCATGCAGCTATAGAGAAGCAATGTGTGAAAGAAGATGGACGCTGTTACCTACTCACCGGGTCCCGGAGGGGAGAGGAGGCGGGAAGCGCGAGCACCCACCGTGGAGCAGCATGTCTGTCTGTCTCTGTCTGGCAGGGAGCAGCAGCAGGGAGGAGAGGAGGAAAGGGAGGGGGCTGCCTCTCCTCTGTAAACGTTACCCGCAGGGTTAAAACCAAACGGCGGAAACGGGTAGAAGTCTCCAGCGGGCTAAAGCGCCGTGGCGACCTGTGGGGCTAGCAGGAGAAAAACAAGGGAATAAATAATGAATAATGGCGGAGAGACGGGAGGGAGGGCAGACTGATAAGGCGCGCGCTGTGCCTTCCGTGCGTCCTCGAAGACGAGCCGTGAGTGACGGGAGGGGAGGAGGACGGGAGGGGGGCACGCGACGGTGACGGTATAACAGGGCTCCTCCCGGGGCGCTCGCGGTGGAGAGGAGAGGGGGATGGAGGAGAGGGGGGAGGTGTTATTGTGTGGGCGAGGAGAGTGTTCGTTTCAGCTCATTTGGCTCAGCTCGCGCCCTCCCGTGTCTCTGTCTGTCTGTCGCTGCGTGAAGGCTGATTGGTGCAAGGTGAGGAATGGATGAACCCCAGCCGATCATTGGCTAAGAATCACTATAGAGACATTAGAGAGAGTTGGAGGGAGAGAGATAAGGGGGGAAAAGAGGTAAAGATAGGAGGAAAGGGACAGAGAGAGGTGAGGAGAGAACGAGAGGAGGAAAGGGACAGAGAGAGGTGAGGAGAGAAAGATAGGTGGGGAGAGAAAGAGAGGGGGAAAGGGACAGAGAGAGGTGAGGAGAGAAAGAGAGGGGGGAAGGGACAGAGAGAGGTGAGGAGAGAAAGAGAGGTGAGGAGAGAAAGAGAGGGGGAAAGGGACAGAGAGAGGTGAGGAGAGAAAGAGAGGTGAGGAGAGAACGAGAGGAGGAAAGGGACAGAGAGAGGTGAGGAGAGAAAGAGAGGGGAAAGGGACAGAGAGAGGTGAGGAGAGAAAGATAGGTGGGGAGAGAAAGAGAGGTGGGGAGAGAAAGAGAGGGGGAAAGGGACAGAGAGAGGTGAGGAGAGAACGAGAGGTGATGAGAGAAAGAGAGGGGGAAAGGGACAGAGAGAGGTGAGGAGAGAACGAGAGGGGGAAAAGGACAGAGAGAGGTGAGGAGAGAAAGAGAGGTGGGGAGAGAAAGAGAAGGGGGAAAGGGACAGAGAGAGGTGAGGAGAGAACGAGAGGGGGAAAGGGACAGAGAGAGGTGAGGATAGAAAGAGAGGAGGAAAGGGGCAGAGAGAGGTGAGGAGAGAAAGAGAGGATGAAAGGGACAGAGAGAGGTGAGGAGAGAAAGAGAGGTGGGGAGAGAACGAGAGGGGGAAAGGGATAGAGAGAGGTGGGGAGAGAAAGAGAGGGGGAAAGGGACAGCGAGAGGTGATGAGAGAGAGGGGGAAAGGGACAGAGAGAGGTGAGGAGAGAAAGAGAGGGGGAAAGGGACAGAGAGAGGTGAGGAGAGAAAGAGAGGTCGGGAGAGAAAGAGAGGGGGAAAGGGACAGAGAGAGGTGAGGATAGAAAGAGAGGATGAAAGGGATAGAGAGAGGTGAGGAGAGAAAGAGAGGATGAAAGGGATAGAGAGAGGGGAGGAGAGAAAGAAAGAAGGGGAGCGAGAAAGAAAGAGGGGTGGAGGGAGGGAGGGAGGGAGGGAGGGAGGGAGATTCAGCTTGATCCCCACCCTCGTCAACAGATACATCAATGATTTGGCGAGGGTTCTAGAACAGTCTGCAGCACCAGGCCTCACCCTACTAGAATCTGAAGTCAAATGTCTACTGTTTGCTGATGATCTGGTGCTTCTGCACAGATTCTGTCAGACCTGGGCCCTGACAGACCTGGGCCCTGACAGACCTGGCCCCTGACAGTAAAGATCAGTAAGACAAAAACAATGGTGTTCCAAAAAAGGTCCATTTGCCAGGACAACAATTACAAATTCTATGTAGAAATCGTTGCCCTGGAGCACACAAAAAACGATACATACGTCGGCCTAAACATCAGCGCCACAGGTAACTTCCACAAAGCTGTGAACGATCTGAGAGACAAGGCAATAAGTGCCTTCTACGCCATCAAAAGGAACACAAACTCGACATACCAATTAAATTTAAAAAAAAACTGGCTAAATATGCTTGAATCAGTTATAGAACCCAATGCCCTTTATGGTCGTGAGGTTTAAGGTTCACTCAACAACCAAGAATTCACAAAATGGAGAATTCTGCAGAAAACATACTTAGTGTGCAACGCAAAACCACAAAGAGCAGAATTTGGAATATGCTGTTGTCTAAATCCAGAAAAGAGCTGTTCAATTCTACAACCACCTAAAAGGATAGCCACACATTCCACCACAAAGCCCTCACCTACAGAGAGACGAATCTGGAAGAAGAGTCCCCTCAACCAGCTGGTCCTGGGGCTTTGTTCCCTACAGAGCCCCAGGACAGAAACACAACTAGACCCAACCAAATCATGAGAAAACAAAAAGATAATTTCTTGACACATTGGAAAGAATTAACAAAAACAGAGAGTACACAGTGGCAGAATACCTGGCCACTGTGACTGACCCAAAATGAAGGAAAGCTTTGACTATGTACAGACTCAGTGAGCATAGCCTTGCTATTGAGAAAGGCCGCTGTAGGCAGACCAGGCTCTCAATAGAAGACTACGTGCCACACTGCCCACAAAATGAGGTGGAAACTGAGCTGCACTTCCTAACCTCCTGCCAAATCTATGACTATATTAGAGACACATATTTCCCTCAGATTAAACAGAGCCACAAAGAATTTGAAAAAAAAATCAAACATTGGTATTTCACCTAACAGATAGGGGAGTTTATCACAGTGTGTCATCACAGCAGGGAGATGTGTGACCTGTTGCCACAAGAAAAGGGCAACCAGTGAAGGAAAAACATCTTTGTAAAAACAACCCATATTAATGTTTATTTATTTTCTCATGATATTTGCACATTGTTACGATGAAGAGATGAAACAAAGAGTAAAGTGAGGGAGTGAGACACTCCGACATGTTCCATTGCCCTCTTATTCTCTGGTCAAGGTCATGAACACATGAACAACACTGCCCCCAAGTGGTAGAATGTGGTCATTGGTTTCTCCAGCTGGTAGAATGTGGTCATTGGTTTCTCCAGCTGGTAGAATGTGGTCATTGGTTTCTCCAGATGGTAGATTGTGGTCATTGGTTTCTCCAGCTGGTATAATGTGGTCATTGGTTTCTCCAGCTGGTAGAATGTGGTCATTGTTTTCTCCAGCTGGTAGATTGTGGTCATTGGTTTCTCCAGCTGGTAGAATGTGGTCATTGGTTTCTCCAGCTGGTAGATTGTGGTCATTGGTTTCTCCAGCTGGTAGAATGTGGTCATTGGTTTCTCCAGCTGGTAGAATGTGGTCATTGGTTTCTCCAGCTGGTAGAATGTGGTCATTGGTTTCTCCAGCTGGTAGAATGTGGTCATTGGTTTCTCCAGCTGGTAGAATGTGGTCATTGGTTTCTCCAGCTGGTAGAATGTGGTCATTGGTTTCTCCAGCTGGTAGAATGTGGTCATTGGTTTCTCCAGCTGGTAGAATGAGGTCATTAGTTTCTCCAGCTGGTAGAATGTGGTCATTGGTTTCTCCAGCTGGTAGAATGTGGTCATTGGTTTCTCCAGCTGGTAGAATGAGGTCATTGGTTTCTCATGTGGTAGAATGTGGTCATTGATTTCTCCAGCTGGTAGAATGTGGTCATTGGTTTCTCCAGATGGTGGAATGTGGTCATTGGTTTCTCCAGCTGGTAGAATGTGGTCATTGGTTTCTCCAGCTGGTAGAATGTGGTCATTGGTTTCTCATGTGGTAGAATGTGGTCATTGGTTTCTCCAGCTGGTAGAATGTGGTCATTGGTTTCTCCAGCTGGTAGAATGTGGTCATTGGTTTCTCATGTGGTAGAATGTGGTCATTGGTTTCTCCAGCTGGTAGAATGTGGTCATTGGTTTCTCCAGCTGGTAGAATGTGGTCATTGGTTTCTCCAGCTGGTAGAATGTGGTCATTGGTTTCTCCAGCTGGTAGAATGTGGTCATTGGTTTCTCCAGCTGGTAGAATGTGGTCATTGGTTTCCCATGTGGTAGAATGTGGTCATTGGTTTCTCCAGCTGGTAGAATGTGGTCATTGGTTTCTCCAGCTGGTAGAATGTGGTCATTGGTTTCTCCAGCTGGTAGAATGAGGTCATTAGTTTCTCCAGCTGGTAGAATGTGGTCATTGGTTTCTCCAGCTGGTAGAATGTGGTCATTGGTTTCTCCAGCTGGTAGAATGTGGTCATTGGTTTCTCCAGCTGGTAGAATGAGGTCATTAGTTTCTCCAGCTGGTAGAATGTGGTCATTGGTTTCTCCAGCTGGTAGAATGTGGTCATTGGTTTCTCCAGCTGGTAGAATGAGGTCATTGGTTTCTCATGTGGTAGAATGTGGTCATTGATTTCTCCAGCTGGTAGAATGTGGTCATTGGTTTCTCCAGCTGGTAGAATGTGGTCATTGGTTTCTCATGTGGTAGAATGTGGTCATTGGTTTCTCCAGCTGGTAGAATGTGGTCATTGGTTTCTCATGTGGTAGAATGTGGTCATTGGTTTCTCCAGATGGTGGAATGTGGTCATTGGTTTCTCCAGCTGGTAGAATGTGGTCATTGGTTTCTCCAGCTGGTAGAATGTGGTCATTGGTTTCTCATGTGGTAGAATGTGGTCATTGGTTTCTCCAGCTGGTAGAATGTGGTCATTGGTTTCTCCAGCTGGTAGAATGTGGTCATTGGTTTCTCCAGCTGGTAGAATGAGGTCATTGGTTTCTCCAGCTGGTAGATTGTGGTCATTGGTTTCTCCAGCTGGTAGAATGTGGTCATTGGTTTCTCCAGCTGGTAGAATGTGGTCATTGGTTTCTCCAGCTGGTAGAATGTGGTCATTGGTTTCTCATGTGGTAGAATGTGGTCATTGGTTTCTCCAGCTGGTAGAATGTGGTCATTGGTTTCTCATGTGGTAGAATGTGGTCATTGGTTTCTCCAGCTGGTAGAATGTGGTCATTGGTTTCTCATGTGGTAGAATGTGGTCATTGGTTTCTCCAGCTGGTAGAATGTGGTCATTGGTTTCTCCAGCTGGTAGAATGTGGTCATTGGTTTCTCATGTGGTAGAATGTGGTCATTGGTTTCTCCAGCTGGTAGAATGTGGTCATTGGTTTCTCCAGCTGGTAAAATGTGGTCATTGGTTTCTCCAGCTGGTAGAATGTGGTCATTGGTTTCTCCAGCTGGTAGAATGTGGTCATTGGTTTCTCCAGCTGGTAGAATGAGGTCATTGGTTTCTCCAGCTGGTAGAATGTGGTCATTGGTTTCTCCAGCTGGTAGAATGTGGTCATTGGTTTCTCCAGCTGGTAGAATGTGGTCATTGGTTTCTCCAGCTGGTAGAATGTGGTCATTGGTTTCTCCAGCTGGTAAAATGTGGTCATTGGTTTCTCCAGCTGGTAGAATGTGGTCATTGGTTTCTCATGTGGTAGAATGTGGTCATTGGTTTCTCCAGCTGGTAGAATGTGGTCATTGGTTTCTCATGTGGTAGAATGTGGTCATTGGTTTCTCCAGCTGGTAGAATGTGGTCATTGGTTTCTCCAGCTGGTAGAATGTGGTCATTGGTTTCTCATGTGGTAGAATGTGGTCATTGGTTTCTCCAGCTGGTAGAATGTGGTCATTGGTTTCTCCAGCTGGTAGAATGTGGTCATTGGTTTCTCCAGCTGGTAGAATGTGGTCATTGGTTTCTCATGTGGTAGAATGTGGTCATTGGTTTCTCCAGCTGGTAGAATGTGGTCATTGGTTTCTCATGTGGTAGAATGTGGTCATTGGTTTCTCCAGCTGGTAGAATGTGGTCATTGGTTTCTCCAGCTGGTAAAATGTGGTCATTGGTTTCTCCAGCTGGTAGAATGTGGTCATTGGTTTCTCCAGCTGGTAGAATGTGGTCATTGGTTTCTCCAGCTGGTAGAATGTGGTCATTGGTTTCTCCAGCTGGTAGAATGAGGTCATTGGTTTCTCCAGCTGGTAGAATGTGGTCATTGGTTTCTCCAGCGGGTAGAATGTGGTCATTGGTTTCTCCAGCTGGTAGAATGTGGTCATTGGTTTCTCCAGCTGGTAGAATGTGGTCATTGGTTTCTCCAGCTGGTAAAATGTGGTCATTGGTTTCTCCAGCTGGTAAAATGTGGTCATTGGTTTCTCCAGCTGGTAGAATGTGGTCATTGGTTTCTCCAGCTGGTAGATTGTGGTCATTGGTTTCTCCAGCTGGTAGAATGTGGTCATTGGTTTCTCCAGCTGGTAGAATGTGGTCATTGGTTTCTCCAGCTGGTAGAATGAGGTCATTGGTTTCTGCAGCTGGTAGAATGTGGTCATTGGTTTCTCCAGCTGGTAGAATGTGGTCATTGGTTTCTCCAGCTGGTAGAATGTGGTCATTGGTTTCTCCAGCTGGTAGAATGTGGTCATTGGTTTCTCATGTGGTAGAATGTGGTCATTGGTTTATCCAGCTGGTAGAATGTGGTCATTGGTTTCTCCAGCTGGTAGAATGTGGTCATTGGTTTCTCCAGCTGGTAGAATGTGGTCATTGGTTTCTCCAGCTGGTAGAATGTGGTCATTGGTTTCTCCAGCTGGTAGAATGTGGTCATTGGTTTCTCCAGCTGGTAGAATGTGGTCATTGGTTTCTCCAGCTGGTAGAATGTGGTCATTGGTTTCTCCAGATGGTAGATTGTGGTCATTGGTTTCTCCAGATGGTAGAATGTGGTCATTGGTTTCTCCAGCTGGTAGAATGTGGTCATTGGTTTCTCCAGCTGGTAGAATGTGGTCATTGGTTTCTCCAGCTGGTAGAATGTGGTCATTGGTTTCTCCAGCTGGTAGAATGTGGTCATTGGTTTCTCCAGCTGGTAGAATGTGGTCATTGGTTTCTCCAGCTGGTAGAATGTGGTCATTGGTTTCTCCAGCTGGTAGAATGTGGTCATTGGTTTCTCCAGCTGGTAGAATGTGGTCATTGGTTTCTCCAGCTGGTAGAATGTGGTCATTGGTTTCTCCAGCTGGTAGAATGTGGTCATTGGTTTCTCCAGCTGGTAGAATGTGGTCATTGGTTTCTCCAGCTGGTAGATTGTGGTCATTGGTTTCTCCAGCTGGTAGAATGTGGTCATTGGTTTCTCCAGCTGGTAGATTGTGGTCATTGGTTTCTCCAGCTGCTAGAATGTGGTCATTGGTTTCTCCAGCTGGTAGAATGTGGTCATTGGTTTCTCCAGCTGGTAGAATGTGGTCATTGGTTTCTCCAGCTGGTAGATTGTGGTCATTGGTTTCTCCAGCTGGTAGAATGTGGTCATTGGTTTCTCCAGCTGGTAGAATGTGGTCATTGGTTTCTCCAGCTGGTAGAATGTGGTCATTGGTTTCTCCAGCTGGTAGAATGACGTCATTAGTTTCTCCAGCTGGTAGAATGTGGTCATTGGTTTCTCCAGCTGGTAGAATGTGGTCATTGGTTTCTCCAGCTGGTAGAATGTGGTCATTGGTTTCTCCAGCTGGTAGAATGTGGTCATTGGTTTCTCCAGCTGGTAGAATGTGGTCATTGGTTTCTCCAGCTGGTAGAATGTGGTCATTGGTTTCTCCATGGTAACAGGGGACTGAGGAAGAAGAAACGTGGAACTTGCGCATCATCATCAAAGGACGTTGACAGAGGATGAATCCCAAAATACATGTTATAGATTGTTATGTTATCTGTTATGTTTTATGTAAATACATGTTATAGATTATATTATTATTTATTATGTTATATGTAAATACATGTTATAGATTATGTTATTATTTGTTATGTTATATGTAAATACATGTTATAGATTATATTATTATTTATTATGTTATATGTAAATACATGTTATAGATTATATTATTATTTATTATGTTATATGTAAATACATGTTATAGATTATGTTATTATTTGTTATGTTATATGTAAATACATGTTATAGATTATGTTATTATTTGTTATGTTATATGTAAATACATGTTATAGATTATGTTATTATTTGTTATGTTATATGTAAATACATGTTATAGATTATGTTATTATTTGTTATGTTATATGTAAATACATGTTATAGATTATGTTATTATTTGTTATGTTATATGTAAATACATGTTATAGATTATGTTATTATTTATTATGTTATATGTAAATACATGTTATAGATTATGTTATTATTTGTTATGTTATATGTAAATACATGTTATAGATTATGTTATTATTTATTATGTTATATGTAAATACATGTTATAGATTATGTTATTATTTATTATGTTATATGTAAATACATGTTATAGATTATGTTATTATTTGTTATGTTATATGTAAATACATGTTATAGATTATGTTATTATTTGTTATGTTATATGTAAATACATGTTATAGATTATGTTATTATTTGTTATGTTATATGTAAATACATGTTATAGATTATGTTATTATTTGTTATGTTATATGTAAATACATGTTATAGATTATGTTATTATTTATTATGTTATATGTAAATACATGTTATAGATTATGTTATTATTTATTATGTTATATGTAAATACATGTTATAGATTATGTTATTATTTGTTATGTTATATGTAAATAATTCAAATCCATGTAACTAGTTGTTCCAGTCATTTTATAGATAAAATGATAAAGTAGCGTATATTTTTAAATGCATTTCTCCTCGTATGTTTACTGTTGAATTCAGCAACAAGGGGGTTATGTAAGTCTCGACATTCAGAGACTTGTCCCAAAGCCACTCCTGCATTGTCTTGGCTGTGTGCTTAGGGTTGTTGTCCTGTTGGAAGGTGAACCTTCACCCAAGTCTGAGGTCCTGAACACTCTGGAGCAAGTTTTCATCAAGGATCTCTCTGTACTTTGCTCCGTTCATCTTTCCCTCGATCCTGACTAGTCTCCCGTCCCTGCCGCTGAAAAACATCCGCCCAGCATGATGCTGCCGCCACCATGCTTCAACATAGGGATGGTGCCAGGTTTCCTCCAGACGTGACGGTTGGCATCCAGGCAAAGAGTTTAGTCTTGGTTTCCTCAGACCAGAGAATCTCGTTTCTCATGATCTGAGAGTCCTTTAGGTACCTTTTGGCAAACTCCAAGTGGGCTGTCATGTGCCTTTTTCTGAGGAGTGGCTTCAGTCTGGCCATTCTACCATAAAGGCCTGATTGGTGGAGTGATGCAGAGATGTTTGTCCTTCTGGAAGGTTCTCCCATCTCCACAGAGAAACTCTGGAGCTATGTCAGAGTGACCATTGGGTTCTTGGTCACCTCCCTGACCAAGGCCCTACTCCCCTGATTGCTCAGTTTGGCCGGGCGGTCAGCTCTAGGAAGAGTCTTGGAGGTTCCAAACTTCTTCCATTGAAGAATGATGGAGGCCACTGTGTTCTTGGGGACCTTCAATGCTGCAGAAATGTTTTGGTGTCCTTCCCCAGATCTGTTCCTCGAAACAATCCTGTCTCAGAGCTCTACGGACAATTCCTTTGACCTCATGGCTTGGTTTTTGCTCTGACGTGCACTGTCAACTGTGGGACCTTTATATAGGCAGGTGTGTGCCTTTCCAAATCATGTCCAATCAATTGAGCCCTGCTCTCCAACCCTGCTCTCCAACCCCGTTCTCCAACCCTGCTCTCCAACCCTGCTCTCCAACCCTGCTCTACAACCCCACTCTCCAACCCTGCTCTCCATTGTGATCTGTGTGTGTCTCCACCCTCCTCCCCCCGTCCGGCTCCAGAGGGCGGGGCTATATCCCAACCCCATCCCTTATTCCTGACAAACAGTATGGAACACGCCCACATGGTGACCCGACAGCCAATGACGGAAGGAGAAGCACAATCGCGCACCTCGAATGCTGCGTTTCCCCACCCCCAACTCTGGGACAGGCAGGTACAGTCCAACTGGAGAAAGAGACAGTGAGAGAGAGGGAGAGAGAGAGTGTGGAGAGAGACTGAAAATGTTTATTTCACTTTTGTTTATTATCTATTTCACTTACTTTGGCAATGTTAACATATGTTTCCCATGTCAATAAAGCCCCTTGAATTGAATTGAGAGAAGAGAGAGAGTATAGCGAGAGAGTAGAGAGGGAGAGAGTGAGAGAGTGAGTAGAGAGAGAGATAGAGAGAGAGAGAGATACTTGTTAAACAACAGGTGTAGATCAACAGTGAAATGTTACTGGGTACCAGTACTGAGTCCATGTGTAGGGGTACAAGGTAATAACTTGGTTATATACACAGGGTACCAGTACTGAGTCCATGTGTAGGGGTACGAGGTAATAACTTGGCTGTATACATGAGGTACCAGTACTGAGTCCATGTGTAGGGGTACGAGGTAATAACTTGGCTATATACACTGGGTACCAGTACTGAGTCCATGTGTAGGGGTACAAGGTAATAACTTGGCTATATACACTGGGCACCAGTACTGAGTCCATGTGTAGGGGTACAAGGTAATAACTTGGCTATATACACTGGGTACCAGTACTGAGTCCATGTGTAGGGGTACGAGGTAATAACTTGGCTATATACACTGGGTACCAGTACTGAGTCCATGTGTAGGGGTACAAGGTAATACCATGGCTATATACACCGGGCACCAGTACTGAGTCCATGTGTAGGGGTACAAGGTAATACCTTGGCTGTATACATGAGGTACCAGTACTGAGTCCATGTGTAGGGGTACAAGGTAATACCTTGGCTGTATACATGAGGTACCAGTACTGAGTCCATGTGTAGGGGTACAAGGTAATACCTTGGCTGTATACATGAGGTACCAGTACTGAGTCCATGTGTAGGGGTACGGGGTAATAACTTGGCTGTATACACTGGGCACCAGTACTGAGTCCATGTGTAGGGGTACAAGGTAATAACTTGGCTATATACACCGGGCACCAGTACTGAGTCCATGTGTAGGGGTACAAGGTAATACCTTGGCTGTATACACTGGGTACCAGTACTGAGTCCATGTGTAGGGGTACGAGGTAATACCTTGGCTGTATACATGAGGTACCAGTACTGAGTCCATGTGTAGGGGTACGAGGTAATACCTTGGCTGTATACACTGGGTACCAGTACTGAGTCCATGTGCAGGGATACAAGGTAATAACTTGGCTGTATACATGAGGTACCAGTACTGAGTCCATGTGTAGGGGTACGAGGTAATACCTTGACTGTATACATGAGGTACCAGTACTGAGTCCATGTGTAGGGATACAAGGTAATATCTTGGCTGTATACATGAGGTACCAGTACTGAGTCCATGTGTAGGAGTACAAGGTAATTGAGTTAGATGTGTACATATAACTTGGGATAAAGTGACTATGGGATGAGTGTAAAAAGCGACAAGGTAGATAGTTAAATAGTTAAATATATATAAAGATAGTTAAATAGCCAAATAGCTACCCAGACTTCCTTAATATTAGAGATCACGCACCAAGCTGTTGTTGAGAGACGCCCCCTCCCCCAAAGAGACGCCCCCTCCCCTGAGCTTTCCCTAAACTTCCCCTGAGCTTCCCCTGAGCTTCCCCTAAAACTTCCCCTAAACTTCCCCTAAACTTCCCCTGAGCTTCCCCTGAGCTTCCCCTAAACTTCCCCTGAGCTTCCCCCGAGCTTCCCCTGAGCTTCCCCTAAACTTCCCCTGAGCTTCCCCTGAGCTTCCCCTAAACTTCCCCTGAGCTTCCCCTGAGCTTCCCCCGAGCTTCCCCTGAGCTGCCATTCTGTCTTGCCGAAGCATTGAAAAAAAGGCTAGATGTACACTGAGTGTACAAAATATTAGGAACACCTGCTCTTTCCATGACATACGCTGACCAGGTGAATCCAGGTGAAAGCTACGATCCGTTATTGAAGTCACCTGTTAAATCCACTTCAATCAGTGTAGAAGAGGGGAGGATTTTTAAGCCTTGAGACAGTTGAGACATGGATTGTGTATGTGTGTGCCATTCAGAGGGTGAATGGACAAGACACGATATTTAAGTGCCTTTGAATGGGGTATGGTGTTAGGTGCCAGACACACCGGTTTGTGTAATGAACAACAACACTGCTGGGTTTTTCACGCTCAACAGTTTCCCATGTGTATCAAGAATGGTCCACCACCCAAAGGATGTCCAGCCAACTCGACACAACAGTGGGAAGCGTTGGAGTCAACATGGGCCAGCATCCCTGTTGAACAATTTCGACACCTTGTATAGTCCATGCCCTGATGAATTGAGGCTGGTCTGAAGGCGAAATGGGTTGGGGAGGGCGACTCAATATTAGGAAGGTGTTCCTAATGTTTTGTACACTCGCTGTACATATGTAGGTACTGTATATTATCCATTGTGGCGTACTGGGGACAAGCCACCTGGAGTGTACTGAGGACAAGCCACCTGGGGTAGACTGGGGACAGACGGGGTCTACACCCCGTGGCGGTGGCTCCCTCTGCTGGACGTGCCACCAGGGGTAGACTGGTGACAGGATCAGCACCAAAACAAGACAGGATCAGCACCAAACAAGACAGGATCAGCACCAAAACAAGACAGGATCAACACCTAAACAAGACAGGACCCGCACCAAACAAGACAGGATCAGCACCTAAACAATATAGGATCAGCACCTGAACAAGATGAGATCAGCACCTAAACAAGACAGGATCAGCACCAAAACAATATAGGATCAGCACCTGAACAAGATGAGATCAGCACCTAAACAAGACAGGATCAGCACCTAAACAATATAGGATCAGCACCAAAACAAAACAGGATCAGCACCTAAACAAGATGAGATCAGCACCAAACAAGATGAGATCAGCACCAAACAAGATGAGATCAGCACCTAAACAAGACAGGATCAGCACCTGAACAAGATAGGATCAGCACCAAAACAAGACAGGATCAGCACCTAAACAATATAGGATCAGCACCTAAACAATATAGGAGCAACACCTAAACAAGACAGGACCCGCACCAAACAAGACAGGATCAGCACCTAAACAATATAGGATCAGCACCAAAACAAGACAGGATCAACACCTAAACAAGACAGGATCAGCACCTAAACAATATAGGATCAGCACCTGAACAAGATGAGATCAGCACCTAAACAAGACAGGATCAGCACCAAAACAATATAGGATCAGCACCTGAACAAGATGAGATCATCACCTAAACAAGACAGGATCAGCACCTAAACAATATAGGATCAGCACCTAAACAAGACAGGATCAGCACCTAAACAAGATGAGATCAGCACCAAACAAGATGAGATCAGCACCAAACAAGATGAGATCAGCACCTAAACAAGACAGGATCAGCACCTGAGCAAGATAGGATCAGCACCAAAACAAGACAGGATCAGCACCTAAACAATATAGGATCAGCACCTAAACAATATAGGATCAGCACCTAAACAATATAGGATCAGCACCTGAACAAGATGAGATCAGCACCTAAACAAGATGGGATCAGCACCTAAACAATATAGGATCAGCACCAAAACAAGATGAGATCAGCACCTAAACAAGATGAGATCAGCACCAAACAAGATGAGATCAGCACCAAACAAGATGAGATCAGCACCTAAACAAGACAGGATCAGCACCTGAACAAGATAGGATCAGCACCAAAACAAGACAGGATCAGCACCTAAACAATATAGGATCAGCACCTAAACAATATAGGATCAGCACCTAAACAATATAGGATCAGCACCTAAACAATATAGGATCAGCACCTAAACAAGACAGGATCAGCACCAAAACAAGACAGGATCAGCACCTAAACAATATAGGATCAGCACCTAAACAAGACAGGATCAGCACCAAAACAAGACAGGATCAGCACCTAAACAATATAGGATCAGCACCTAAACAAGATGAGATCAGCACCTAAACAAGATAGGATCAGCACCTAAACAAGACAGGATCAGCACCTAAACAAGACAGGATCAGCACCAAAACAATATAGGATCAGCACCTAAACAATATAGGATCAGCACCTAAACAATATAGGATCAGCACCTAAACAATATAGGATCAGCACCTAAACAAGACAGGATCAGCACCTAAACAATATAGGATCAGCACCAAAACAAGACAGGATCAGCGCCAAAACAAGACAGGATCAGCACCTGAACAAGATAGGATCAGCACCTAAACAATATAGGATCAGCACCTAAACAAGATGAGATCAGCACCAAACAAGATGAGATCAGCACCAAAACAATATAGGATCAGCACCTGAACAATATAGGATCAGCACCTAAACAAGATAGGATCAGCACCTAAACAAGATAGGATCAGCACCTAAACAATATAGGATCAGCACCTAAAGAAGATAGGATCAGCACCTAAACAAGACAGGATCAGCACCTAAACAAGACAGGATCAGCACCTAAACAATACAGGATCAGCACCAAAACAAGATAGTATCAGCACCTAAACAAGATAGGATCAGCACCTAAACAAGACAGGATCAGCACCTAAACAAGATAGGATCAGCACCTACACAAGATAGGATCAGCACCTAAACAAGATAGGATCAGCACCAAAACAAGACAGGATCAGCACCTAAACAAGATGAGATCAGCACCAAACAAGATGAGATCAGCACCAAACAAGATGAGATCAGCACCTAAACAAGACAGGATCAGCACCTGAACAAGATAGGATCAGCACCAAAACAAGACAGGATCAGCACCTAAACAATATAGGATCAGCACCTAAACAATATAGGATCAGCACCTAAACAATATAGGATCAGCACCTGAACAAGATGAGATCAGCACCTAAACAAGATGGGATCAGCACCTAAACAATATAGGATCAGCACCAAAACAAGATGAGATCAGCACCTAAACAAGATGAGATCAGCACCAAACAAGATGAGATCAGCACCTAAACAAGACAGGATCAGCACCTGAACAAGATAGGATCAGCACCTAAACAAGATGAGATCAGCACCAAACAAGATGAGATCAGCACCAAACAAGATGAGATCAGCACCTAAACAAGACAGGATCAGCACCTGAACAAGATAGGATCAGCACCAAAACAAGACAGGATCAGCACCTAAACAATATAGGATCAGCACCTAAACAATATAGGATCAGCACCTAAACAATATAGGATCAGCACCTAAACAAGACAGGATCAGCACCAAAACAAGACAGGATCAGCACCTAAACAATATAGGATCAGCACCTAAACAAGATGAGATCAGCACCTAAACAAGATAGGATCAGCACCTAAACAAGACAGGATCAGCACCTAAACAAGACAGGATCAGCACCAAAACAATATAGGATCAGCACCTAAACAATATAGGATCAGCACCTAAACAAGACAGGATCAGCACCTAAACAATATAGGATCAGCACCTAAACAAGACAGGATCAGCACCTAAACAATATAGGATCAGCACCAAAACAAGACAGGATCAGCGCCAAAACAAGACAGGATCAGCACCTAAACAATATAGGATCAGCACCTAAACAAGATGAGATCAGCACCAAACAAGATGAGATCAGCACCAAAACAATATAGGATCAGCACCTGAACAATATAGGATCAGCACCTAAACAAGATGAGATCAGCACCTAAACAAGACAGGATCAGCACCTAAACAATATAGGATCAGCACCTAAAGAAGATAGGATCAGCACCTAAACAAGATAGGATCAGCACCTAAACAATATAGGATCAGCACCTAAAGAAGATAGGATCAGCACCTAAACAAGACAGGATCAGCACCTAAACAAGACAGGATCAGCACCTAAACAATACAGGATCAGCACCAAAACAAGATAGTATCAGCACCTAAACAAGATAGGATCAGCACCTAAACAAGACAGGATCAGCACCTAAACAAGATAGGATCAGCACCTACACAAGATAGGATCAGCACCTAAACAAGATAGGATCAGCACCTACACAATATATGATCAGCACCTCAACAATATAGGATCAGCACCTAAACAATATAGGATCAGCACCAAAACAAGATAGGATCAGCACCTAAACAAGACAGGATCAGCACCAAAACAAGACAGGATCAGCACCAAAACAAGACAGGATCAGCACCAAAACAAGACAGGATCAGCACCAAAACAAGACAGGATCAGCACCTAAACAATATAGGATCAGCACCTAAACAATATAGGATCAGCACCTAAACAAGACAGGATCAGCACCTAAACAATATAGCACCATTGGTCAGGAGGCGGTAAAAAGGCAGCTATCCACCGTCTGTCATTATGGCACCACTTCTCTTTGTTCTCTCTCTCTCTCTCTTTTCTCCTTCTCTCTCTCTCTCTCTCTCGCCCTCTCTCTCTTTCCCTCTCCCACACAGAAGGGTCTGCTTCCCAACCCAAAGTTACTGTTTAATGGGAGAACCAAAAGGCTCCTGAACAGCTTCTACACCCAAGCCATAAGACTGCTGAACAATTAATAAAATGGCCACCTGGACTATTTACATTGACCACTTTATATTTTGCCACTGGCTCTATGGACACTTTCAAGACTCTACCCACACACTCACACATACTATACTCCTAAAGCATTTCAAAGTCTACACCTGTTGTATTTGCCGTATGTGACCCAAAACATTTGATTTGACAGTGCCTCTTCGTCCCTGGCTTCCAGAAAGATGTTTCAAAAACTGAAATGACACTTTTTGTACACTGAGAGGTGCTATAGCACAGCTTATTGGATAAATTGCTTTCTGTGATTCCTCGCATTCTATCTCCTCCTTAGTCATATTGGAGGAGAATGTCCAAGGTCCCTACCCTTGACCTTCTCGAATGTGTATAAAACTCTCTCTCTCAATTCAATTCAATTCAATTGACTTTATTGACATGGCAAGTTATTATTACTTACATTGTCAAAGTATACATATCGAAAAATTTAAATAAAATATATATGTATATATATACACAAAATATATATATATTTATATATAAATAAATGGTGGTACTAACAGCAATAATAATAGTAGTAGTGGACATGGGATTACCATTAATAACAGCTACAACAACAATATTAATCAGAACAACAATACATTAAAGCAACAGTAGTAGACCAGTGTCAACATGACTGAGAAGACACATGACCTGGTACGAAAGACAAAACAAAACTAAGCTAAATGGGAAATATTATCAACATTACTTTGCATTTTTCACTGGCTGTCCCTCAGGCTGTGGCAGGAGGACACATATTTGGCTGCCAAAACTGCACATTTTGGCTTTTCACCCAATAAATATTTGAATTTTTCTTCATCTTTTATAGTTTCAAATTCTTTGTATTGAATTATAATTTTGGGAAAGAAATATGCTCTTAGGTCTGAGTATTTGTCACAGTGTAGTAGGAAATGCACTTCTGTCTCTACCTCTCCCCTGGAGCAGAGTGAGCACAGCCTGTCCTCTCTGGGCAGCCAGGTTTGTCTGTGACGACCGGTCTCTATAGCCAGACTGTGCTCACTGAGTCTGTACCTAGTCAATGTTTTCCTCAGTTTTCTATCAGTCACAGTGGTCAGATAGTCTGCCACCATGTACTGTCTGTTTAGAGCCAAATAGCATTGAAGTTTACTTTGATTTTTTGTGGTGTCTTTCCAATAGGTTATATATTTTTATTTTTGTTTTGTGATGATTTGGTTGGGCCAGATTTTCTGAGGGCTGTCCCGAGGCTCTGTGGGGTTGGTTTGGGTTGGTGAACTGAGCCTCAGAACCAGCTGGCTGAGGGGACTCTTCTCTGGTTTCATCTCTTGACATTGTAGAGCTGTGTGATGGAATGTTTTAGGGTCACTTGTTTTTAGATGGTTGTAAAATTTGATGGCTCTTTTTTCTATTCGAATGAGGAGGGGATATTGGCCCAATTCTGCCCTACATGCGTTATTTGGAGTTTTTCTTTGTACTTGCAATACAGTCTTGCAAAACTCTGCATGCAATACTTCAATTGGATGTTTGTCCCATTTAGTAAATTCATTATTAGAGAGTGGACCCCATACCTCACTGCCATATAGAGCAATTGGTTCTATAACTGATTGAAAAATTTTGAGCCAGATTCTAATTGGAATTTCAATTTTGATGTTCCTTTTAATGGCATAGAATGCTCTTCTTGCTTTGTCTCTCAGCTCATTCACAGCCATGTGAAAGCTACCTGTGTTGCTGATATTTAGTCCTAGATATGTGTAGTTTTTGGTGTGTTCTAATAGAACTGTGTCCAAATAGAATTTATATTTGTCATCCTTATTTCCGGACCTTTTTTGGAATATCATTATATTTGTTTTTTTTAGGTTAACGGTCAGAGCCCAAGTCTGACAGAACCTGTGAAGATGATCTAGGTGTTGCTGTAACCCCTCTTTAGTGGGAGACAGCAGCACCAGGTCATCTGCGTACAGCAGACACTTGATTTCAGTGTTGTGTAGGGTGATACCAGGTGCTGCCGATTCTTCTAATGTTTTTGCCAATTCATTAATGTAGATGTTAAATAATGTTGGACTTATTGGGCAGCCCTGTTTCACTCCCCGCCCCTGAGAGAAGAAGTCTGTTTGCTTGTTGCCAATTTTAACCGCACATTTGTTTTTAGTGTACATTGATTTAATAAAATCATATGTTTTCCCTCCAATACCACTTTCTATTAGTTTATAAAAAAGACCTTCGTGCCAAATTGAATCAAATGCTTTCTTGAAATCTACAAAACACGAGTAGATTTTGCCTTTGTTTTGGTTAACTTGTTTATCAATTAGAGTGTGGAGGGTGTAAATGTGGTCAGTTGTACGATAATTTTTTAGAAATCCAATCTGGCTTCTGCTCAGGACGTTGTGTTCGTCAAGGAAATGATGTAGTCTGCTATTTATAATACTGCAGAGAATTTTCCCCAAGTTGCTGTTAACGCATATTCCTCTGTAATTATTTGGGTCAAATTTGTCTCCATTTTTATAGATTGGTGTGATCAGTCCCTGGTTCCAAATATCGGGGAAAATACCTGCAGTGAGGATAATGTTGAAGAGTTTGAGTATAGCCAATTTGAATTTGTGGTCTGTATATTTGATCATTTCATTTAAGATCCCATCAGCACCACAGGCCTTTTTGGGTTGGAGATTGCATATTTTTTCCAATAATTCTTCTTCTGTAATTGGGGTATCCACAGGATTCTGATAGTCTTTGACTGCTAATTCAAGGATTTGTAATTTTTCTTGTATATCTTTTTGTTCTGGGCTCTTTGTTATATTGCTGTAGAGGTTTGCAAAGTGATTTCTCCACATATCCCCATTTTGGATAGCCAACTCCTCATGATGAGGTTTGTTTAATTTATTCCAATTCTCCCAGAAGTGGTTTGATTCTATGGATTCCTCAATTCCATCCAGCTGATTTCTAATGTGCTGTTCCTTTTTTGTTCTTAGGGTGCGTTTGTATTGCTTCAGTGTTTCCCCATATTGAAGGCGTATATTTTTGTTGTCTGGTTCTCTGTGTTTTTGATTAGATATATTTCTCAATGACTTTCTTAGATTTTTGCAATCATTATCAAACCATTTTTCATTATCTGTTATTTTTGGTTTGCTCTTATGCTTCTTTAGATTAGCCAAGGAGGCTAATTTGTCAAATATAAAGTTTATGTTCCTAACGGCCAAATTTACACCTTCATTGCTGAAGGAGAATGTTAAGGCTAAAAAGTTGTCCAGGAGAGATTGTATTTTTTGGCTACTAATTGCTTTTTGGTAGATGTCTGTACTGTTTGCACTCCATCTATAGGCTTGTTTAGTACCATGTAATTTATTGGGCCATGATGCTTCTTGGTTGGGTTCTGCTCTTCTCAGATACACTGTGATTTTACTGTGGTCTGAGAGAGGTGTTAGTGGGCTGACTGTGAAGGCTCTGAGAGATTCTGGGTTTAGGTCGGTGAGGAAGTAGTCTACAGTGCTGCTGCCAAGGGATGAGCTGTATGTGTACCTACCAAAAGAGTCTCCTCTCAGCCTGCCATTGACTATGTACAGACCCAGTGTTCGACAGAGCCTCAGGAGCTGTAATCCATTTTTGTTTTTCACTTTGTCATAGTTGTTTCTGTGGGGGTATGTGGGGAGGGAAAGGTTATTGCTTCCTGGTAGGTGTTTATCCCCATGACTGTTAATAGTGTCTTGTTCTTCTGCTATTCTAGCATTCAGGTCTCCACAGACCAGTACGTTGCCTTGGGCCTGAAAGTGACTAATCTCTCCCTCTAGAATGGAGAAGCTCTCTTCGTTGAAGTAGGGTGACTCTGAGGGGGGAATGTATGTGGCACAGAGGAAGACGTTTTTATCTGTCAAGATAGCCTCCTTGTTGATTTTTAACCAGATAAAGAATTCTCCTGTTTTGATCAATTCGATTGAATTAATTAGTTCAGATTTATACCATATTAGCATTCCCCCTGAGTCTCTGCCCTGTTTGATTCCTTTTAATTTAGTGGATGGTATGATTATCTCCCTATAACCTAGTGGACAGCCAGTGGAAACATCACCTCTGCACCATGTTTCCTGTAGTACTACAATATCAACATCATCAATTTCTTTCAGGAAGTCTGGGTTTCTGCTCTTTAGCCCAAAAGCAGAGGACTTCAATCCTTGTATATTCCAACATGCAACGTAAAAAGACTTCATAACTTTTTTTTTCTCTTTTCCTTACCTTTCAAAATGAGACAAACACTCACAATCCAAGAAGAACCATTAAAATAGGATTTTTCAATTAAAGTAAACTGTTTATCATTTAAGATAGAATTTGTGTCATGCCACTTGGGTGGATGTAGTGTGAGAATGGTGGAGTTCTTGTGCTCATCTTACCATGACCCTCGGCCCATCACATGTGAGCATAGTAGACTCAGCATTTGTTTAATGTCACTCATTTGGTTGGTGGGGGCTGGGCCAGTTGCTCCTCTCACAGCCTGTGCGTAGCTCTGCCTGCTGGGCTGTGGCTCCTCCAGGTGTGGGTCTGCGGTGGGGAGGAGGGGGGTGGTAGGCCTCATCTGGGTGGCTCTGAAGCTGGGCTGGGGTGGTCTGTGCTGCGCTGGCTGTGGTGGGCATTGAGGTTGGTGGTGCTGTGGTCGTGGCTGGGGGGTCCAGGGTGCTGGTCCGGGATGTTGTCTCGGTGATCTCGGCGGGGTGGAGATTGCTCCGCTGTTCCTGGGTGGAGAGGTCGGGCTGCGGTTTAGAGCGACGTCCTTGAGAGTCTTGGCAAGGATGGGGACTGTCTCCCTGTACAGGTGAACATGGTCATAGAGACAGTCCAGATCGAGGGTGGGATGGTGGGCCAGGTGTACATTGGGTCGCAGGGCACAGTCCCGGGAGAGGCTGGCGTTTATTCTTTGGATTGTGGCAGGGTGGAAGTCCCTCCTCTGTAGAAGGGTTGACACTATGATTCTTGAGTTGGGGAAGATTGCGGAGGCCTTCTCAATCACTCCCCGTAGTGAAGTCGCCACCCTCTCCTGCTGAGCACGCAGGTTGTTGCTTCCGGTATGTATGATTATGTGGCTTGGCGACCCGAGATGGTTCTTATCAAGCAGCTCCATGGCACTTTGCGTTGTTGGGCACCACACCTTTCTCGTTTTGTGTCTAGGGAAAAGTTTCTTCTCCTGAACATACTTCCCATTTGAGTCCATTAACAGGACGATGTCAGCCAGTGTTTCTTCTGGACTGGGGGGGGCAGAGGGGGGGCTGGTGGGT
>NC_092116.1:37329677-37379677 GCF_045679555.1 Salvelinus alpinus | reverse complement strand
CCATCACCACCCACATAGACCTGACCCCATCACGATCTCTACTACACCATCACCAACCACATAGAGCTGACCCCGTCACAACCTCTACTACACCATTACCACCCACATAGACCTGACCCCATCACGACCTCTACTACACCATCACCAACCACATAGACCTGACCCCATCACGACCTCTCTACACCATCACCAACCACATAGACCTGACCCCATCACGACCTCTACTACACCATCACCAACCACATAGACCTGACCCCATCACGACCTCTCTACACCATCACCACCCACATAGACCTGACCCCATCACGAACTCTACTACACCATCACCAACCGTCTCTCTCTCGTCATACTGTCGTGCTCCACACTCTCATTCTCTGAGGATGTGCTCTTGAATACGATCTTGTGAGGATGAGAGTGTGGAGAACGCATAAATCATTACATTATAGGAGCACTCGCTCTCCCAAACTGTATTACCTCACGCTGCACCTCTTCACTTCACTGAACCTTCTTCCAGCCAGGACAATGGCAACAATAGAGACCGGCTAGTTAAACAGGCAACGCCGGCTAGTTAAACAGGAAAAGAATTACCTAAAAACTAATGTTATGCATGGTAGATGTACATTTTTCATGGGTAGCTAGCTACCAATTGTCCAGTCCCCCCAACAGCCCAACTCCAGTCCTCCCCAACAGCCCAACTCCAGTCCTCTAGTCCCCCAACAGCCCAACTCCAGTCCTCCCAACAGACCAACTCCAGTCCTCCAGTCCCCCCAACAGCCCAACTCCAGTCCTCCAGTACCCCCCAACAGCACAACTCCAGTCCTCCAGTACCCCCCAACAGACCAACTCCAGTCCTCCAGTCCCCCCAACAGACCAACTCCAGTCCTCCAGTCCCCCCAACAGACCAACTCCAGTCCTCCAGTACCCCCAACAGCCCAACTCCAGTCCTCCAGTACCCCCAACAGCCCAACTCCAGTCCTCCAGTCCCCCCAACAGACCAACTCCAGTCCTCCAGTCCCCCCAACAGACCAACTCCAGTCCTCCAGTACCCCCAACAGCCCAACTCCAGTCCTCTAGTCCCCCCAACAGACCAACTCCAGTCCTCCAGTCCCCCCAACAGACCAACTCCAGTCCTCCAGTACCCCCAACAGCCCAACTCCAGTCCTCCAGTACCCCCAACAGCCCAACTCCAGTCCTCTAGTCCCCCCAACAGACCAACTCCAGTCCTCCAGTCCCCCCAACAGACCAACTCCAGTCCTCCCCAACAGCCCAACTCCAGTCCTCTAGTCCCCCAACAGCCCAACTCCAGTCCTCCCAACAGACCAACTCCAGTCCTCCAGTCCCCCCAACAGCCCAACTCCAGTCCTCCAGTACCCCCCAACAGCACAACTCCAGTCCTCCAGTACCCCCCAACAGACCAACTCCAGTCCTCCAGTCCCCCCAACAGACCAACTCCAGTCCTCCAGTACCCCCAACAGCCCAACTCCAGTCCTCCAGTACCCCCAACAGCCCAACTCCAGTCCTCCAGTCCCCCCAACAGACCAACTCCAGTCCTCCAGTCCCCCCAACAGACCAACTCCAGTCCTCCAGTACCCCCAACAGCCCAACTCCAGTCCTCTAGTCCCCCCAACAGACCAACTCCAGTCCTCCAGTCCCCCCAACAGACCAACTCCAGTCCTCCAGTACCCCCAACAGCCCAACTCCAGTCCTCCAGTACCCCCAACAGCCCAACTCCAGTCCTCTAGTCCCCCCAACAGACCAACTCCAGTCCTCCAGTCCCCCCAACAGACCAACTCCAGTCCTCCAGTCCCCCCAACAGACCAACTCCAGTCCTCCAGTTCCCCCAACAGCCCAACTCCAATCCTCCAGTACCCCAAACAGCCCAACTCCAGTCCTCCAGTCCCCCCAACAGCCCAACTCCAGTGCCCCCAACAGCCCAACTCCAGTCCTCCAGTTCCCCCAACAGCCCAACTCCAGTCCTCCAGTACCTCCAACAGCCCAACTCCAGTCCTCCAGTACCCCCAACAGCCCAACTCCAGTCCTCCAGTCCCCCCAACAGCCCAACTCCAGTCCTCCAGTCCCCCCAACAGCCCAACTCTAGTCCCCCCAACAACCCAACTCCACTCCTCCAAACAGCCCAACTCCAGTCCTCCAGTCCCCCCAACAGCCCAACTCCAGTCCTCCAGTCCCCCCAACAGCCCAACTCCAGTCCTCCAGTCCCCCAACAGCCCAACTCCAGTCCTCCCAACAGCCCAACTCCAGTCCTCCCAACAGCCCAACTCCAGTCCTCCAGTCCTCCCAACAGTCCAACTCCAGTCCTCCAGTCCCCCCAACAGCCCAACTCCAGTCCTCCCAACAGCCCAACTCCAGTCCTCCAGTCCCCCCAACAGCCCAACTCTAGTCCCCCCAACAACCCAACTCCACTCCTCCAAACAGCCCAACTCCAGTCCTCCAGTCCCCCCAACAGCCCAACTCCAGTCCTCCAGTCCCCCCAACAGCCCAACTCCAGTCCTCCAGTCCCCCAACAGCCCAACTCCAGTCCTCCCAACAGCCCAACTCCAGTCCTCCCAACAGCCCAACTCCAGTCCTCCAGTCCTCCCAACAGTCCAACTCCAGTCCTCCAGTCCCCCCAACAGCCCAACTCCAGTCCTCCCAACAGCCCAACTCCAGTCCTCCAGTCCCCCCAACAGCCCAACTCTAGTCCCCCCAACAACCCAACTCCACTCCTCCAAACAGCCCAACTCCAGTCCTCCAGTCCCCCCAACAGCCCAACTCCAGTCCTCCAGTACCTCCAACAGACCAACTCCAGTCCTCCAGTCCCCCCAACAGCCCAACTCCAGTCCTCCAGTACCCCCAACAGTACACATTTGTATTGTAGCCTTGACAAACACACCTTGGACAAATCCACCCCACTCATTGAGGGCTTGATGATGAGTTTTTTTTAAATATTTATTATTTCACCTTTATTTAATCAGGTAGGCCAGTTGAGAACAAGTTCTCATTTACAACTGCGACCTGTTCAAGACAAAGCAAAGCAGTGCGACACAAACAACAACACAGAGTTACACATAAACAAAAGTACAGTCAATAACACAATAGAAAAATCTAGGTACAGTGTGTGCAAATGTAGAAGATTAGGGAGGTAAGGCAATAAATAGGCCATAGAGGTGAAATAATTACAATTTAGCATTAACACTGGAGTGATAGATTTGCAGATGATGATGTGCAGGTAGAGATACTGGGGTGGAAAAGAGCAAGAGGATAAGTAACAATATGTCGTCGTATGAAGAAGGTGTGGCCAAAGCGCAGCATGGGAAGTGTTCATGATTATTTATTTTAAAAAACTGAACACTGAGACAAAATAACAAAATGTAACAACACGAAACAGTTCTGTCTGGTGAAGACACAAAAACAGAAAACAACTATCCACAAAAACCATGTGGGAAAAAGCTACCTAATTATGGTTCTCAATCAGAGACAACGATAGACAGCTGCCTCTGATTGAGAACCATACCCGGCCAAACAACAAAGAAAAACAAAACTGAACATAGAATGCCCACCCAAATGACACCCTGACCAAACCAAAATAAAGACATAAAAAGCTCTCTACGGTCAGGGCGTGACACAATATGGGGATGAGGGAGTTGGATGGGCTGTTTACAGATGGGCTATGTACAGGTACAGTGATCTGTGAGCTGCTCTGACAGCTGGTGCTTAAAGTTAGAGAGGGAGATATAAGACTCCAGCTTCAGTGATTTTTGCACTTCGTTCCAGTCATTTGCAGCAGAGAACTGGAAGGAAAGTCGGCCAAAGGAAGTGTTGGCTTTGGGGATGACCAGTGAAATATACCTGCTGGAGCACGTGCTACAGGTGGGTGTTGCTATGGTGACCAGTGAGCTGAGATAAGGCGGGGCTTTACCTAGCAAGGACTTAAAGATGACCTGGAGCCAGTGGGTTTGGCGATGAATATGTAGTGAGGGCCAGCCAACGAGAGCATACAGGTTGCAGTGGTGGGTAGTATATAGGGCTTTGGTGACAAAACGTGATAGACTACATCCAGTTTGCTGAGTAGAGTGCTGGAGGCTATTTTGTAAATTACATCGCCGAAGTCAAGGATCGGTAGGATAGTCAGTTTTACGAGGGTATGTTTGGCAGCATGAGTGAAGGAATCTTTGTTGCGAAATACGAAGCCAATTCTAGATTTAACTTTGGATTGGAGATGCTTAATGTGAGTCTGGAAGGAGAGTTTACAGTCTAACCAGACATCTAGGTATTTGTAGTTGTCCACATATTCTAAGTCAGAACCGTCCAGAGTAGTGATGCTAGTCGGGCGGGCAGGTGCGGGCAGCAATCGGTTGAAGAGCATGCATTTAGTTTTACTTGCATTTAAAAGCAGTTGGAGGCCACGGAAGGAGTGTGGTATGGCGTTGAAGCTCGTTTGGAGGTTTGTTAGCACAGTGTCCAAAGAAAGGCCAGATGTATAGAGAATGGTGTCGCCTGCGTAGAGGTGGATCAAAGAATCACCCGCAGCAAGAGCGACATCATTGATGTATACAGAGAAAAGAGTCGGCCCGAGAATTGAACCCTGTGGCACCCCCATAGAGACTGCCAGAGCTCCGGACAACAGGCCCTCCGATTTGACATACTGAACCCTATCAGAGAAGTAGTTGGTGAACCAGGCGAGGCAGTCATTTGAGAAACCAAGGCTATCGAGGCTTCCGATGAGGATGCGGTGATTGACAGAGTCGAAAGCCTTGGCCAGGTCGATGAATACGGCTACACAGTAATGTCTCTTATCGATGGTGGTTAGGATGTCGTTTAGGACCTTGAGCGTGGCTGAGGTGCACCCGTGACCAGCTCGGAAGCCAGATTGCATAGCGGAGAAGGTACGGTGGGATTCGAAATGGTCGGTGATCTGTTTGTTAACTTGGCTTTCGAAGACCTTAGAAAGGTAGGATAGATGTAGGTCTGTAGCAGTTTGGGTCTAGAGCGTCTCCCCCTTTGAAGAGGTGGATGACCGCGGCAGCATTCCAATCTTTGGGGATCTCAGACGATACGGAAAGAGAGGTTGAACAGGCTAGTAATAGTTGACAAGTTGAATCAGGTGTGATTGTCCAGGGTTACAAATAGAAATGTGGCGGGAAACACTGATTTAGCAGACACGCTTATCCAGAGCAACTTACAGCCGCAATTAGGGTTAAGTGCTTTGCTCAAGAGCACATCAGCAGGTTTGTCCCCTAGTCGGCTCAGGGATTTGAAACAGCAACCTTTCAGTTACTGGCCCAACACTCTAACCACTAGGCTACCTGCCACCCTCCCCCCTCCCCCTCTCCCACCTCCCTCCCCCTCCCGTGGTTATGTGGTTAGTTAGTTTCTGTAGTGTTGAATATGAATGGTCTGCTGCTAAATAACCTGCCTGCTACTTCCTC
Source organism: Salvelinus alpinus (assembly GCF_045679555.1). Lineage (NCBI taxonomy): Eukaryota > Metazoa > Chordata > Actinopteri > Salmoniformes > Salmonidae > Salvelinus > Salvelinus alpinus. Next base: position 37,374,251 of record NC_092116.1, on the reverse strand, counting down.
TGCTGTGGTCAAACACGTTCTAACACACACACACACACACACACACACACACACACACACACACACACACACACACACACACACACACACACACACACACACACACACACACACACACACCCCCACCCACACACACACACACACACACACACACACACACACACACACACACACACACACACACACACACACACACACACACACACACACACACACACACACACACACACACACACACACACACACACACACACACACACACACACTCACACACACACACACACGCACACACACACATTTTCAAAGAACTTACTTAATGGTTGCCCAGACATGTAGTGATGCATAAAACAGAACATTAGTCTTCCTGCTTCCTGCAGTCTGTCCTGAATAGCACCCTATTCCCTCTTTATATAGCACACTACTACTACTACCCTACCTAAATAGGGAATAGGGTGCCAGCCCTGGTTAAAAGTAGTGCCCTAAATAGGGAATAGGGTGCCAGCCCTGGTCTAAAGTAGTGCCCTAAATAGGGAATAGGGTGCCAGCCCTGGTCTAAAGTAGTGCCCTAAATAGGGAATAGGGTGCCATTTAGGATGCATTCTCGGCTTCCTGATTTTCCAACTATCACTTCCGTTCAGTAACCAGATAGGAGAGAAACAGTCTGGTCTTTAGGTCTTCAACAGAGGGCAAATCCGTTCTGAACCGGACATATCCTTTATTTTCATTCATGTGCTGAAATAACCGACAAAATCATTAACTGTCAATAACATGTGGTTGAAATGCGAGACTGTGTAGAGCTTTGCGTACTAAATGGCACCCAAATCCCTATATAGTGCACTATTGTTGACTATTAAAGCCATATGGCATTATGTAGGGTTTGGGTGGCATTTGGGACGGACATGAGTCTTGGATACGTTTAGCTTTCACTGCGACGTTGAATTATCTCTCCCTCTCGGTGTGCAAAGTAAACGTCAAAATGAGAGGAAATCTCCCTGCAAATGAATTAAGAAATATATATATTTTTTAAAGTGTCATATTTGTGGTAGGCTACCATAAACTAAACGGAGTGTGTATGGTACGACGCTATCAGTTGCTATGGTGCTGATTCTCATCATTTATATTGCCTTCGCAGTGCTTCATTTGGAAATTGGGAGGTGCAAGGACAAAAACTGATCCCAAATGGTGGGGGGGGGGGGGGGGGGGGGGTATACCGGGGTGCTCTGCGGTACCGGAACACATTAAAAAATATATCGTTTATAATAAAACTTTGCATGCATTATCGTAGTTTTTGCATACTGACATGGATCAGTAGAGTCGAGGCTCTTGCAGAAGTTGCACGCATGAGGAAATTGTTTTGTTGTCTAGGGTTCCGGGGGAAATGTGGCCTTTATATATGCATTTCATACAGTTCTACTTCATTTTAGATGACTGGAGACTTTAGCTGAGTATTTTTTTAATACCTCACAAATTGATCGAAATGACAGACGGCTTTGACACTGACAAACTGAGAATCTGAGATCAATAAAAAATGACCTTGTCTTCAAGCCATCAATAGCCTAGACTTACTGTAGGTGAGTGGAGACACACATTGTGCACTATGAGGAGGAAATTATAGCCCTGAAAACAGCTTTCCAGTTTCACTGACTCAATCCGCTCACTCACCTGCGATGGCCGATGCGCCCGTGTCAAAAGCTCATCTCTCTCTCTCTTGTTTCTCCTTGGTAAAACAATACTGTTCGCTCAATAGGCCTATTTGGAAGTTGATAACTTAGTAGCCTACAGACAGATCAGGCTTCTCTTTTCAACAGGATCCATTTGCTTTCTAAACTGTATTTTCCCGCGATTGTATTTGAAAAAATGCGAAAGCCTGTTTTTTTCGTGCATGTTTTTTTGACAGCCGCGCGTTCTCGACTTGTCGGAATGCCCAGTGATTGGGCTACACACAATCCATAGCTAGGCAATAACAAAAATATATATATATATATTTTTTTAAATATTGATCATCTGTGCCTAAACTGTAGGCCTCCTCCTGATGTAGTATTCAGAATGATTTAATTTATTTCTGAACAAACAACAGTGATTCTACATCTTTGTCAAATGTATTTGAATTTATCACGAGCGCTGCTGCTGCGTCACCTCCAGAAAGAACCCTTCTGGCGGCTATGATTCTATAAGGAAACGCTAATGGGAAGAGAGTTTAATAACAGGCTCATGTATACCAGAGTAGAGCGAGAGGGATCATTGGAAGTTAATATCATTGTAGTTCTGTGAGAGACACAGGCGCCCTTCTCCCATTAAGAACAGCAATGGCCACCACGTCTTGGTCTATATACGCTACAATGTTGCGCAAATCATGAACCCGGGCACGAATCAATTATCATGCACGTTTTCGTTGTTTTAGGGGGCATAACTTGAATTAGCCTAACTGATTGCTTTTATTGGAATTTTTACATCGCAAACAGTGAAAAGTATTTTTCATGCCACAAGATGTACCGGATCCTGGTAAATGGGTTCCAGAACGAAAACCGAGTGGTCCAAAACTGAGAGGTGCCGGATCCTGTTCCGGTTCCAGAGAGTAACGGGAGGTGATGAATACTCCGTAATTTCCTCACTTACTGATAGAGTCCTAAATTGCATCATATTACCTAAGTAGGCTTAGTGCATTCCCTTGTCAAACGTAGTGTACTATATAGCCATGGGGACTAGGGAGCCATCCGGGATGCAAGCCTCATAGGTGCCTTTAGTCAACCCAAAGATCTCACAATACAATGGTGTCTGAAATTAAGTTTAGTCAGTCAGTCCTGTTCTCTCTCTCTCGCTCCCCCTCTCTCTCTCCGTTTGTCTCGCTCTGTCTCGCTCCCCCTCTCTCTCTCCGTGTGTCTCGCTCTGTCTCTCTGTCTCTCTCTGTCTCGCTCCCCCTCTCTCTCTCCGTGTCTCTCGCTCCCCCTCTCTCTCTGTCTCTCTCTGTCTCGCTCCCCCTCTCTCTCTCTCCGTGTGTCTCGCTCTGTCTCTCTCCCCCTCTCTCTCTCCGTGTGTCTCTCTGTGTCTCTCTCACTGTCACTCTCTCTCTCTCTGTCTTTCGGATATTGTATCGATGAGACGATGGGTATCGATGTGTGTGGAAGGGAGAGCGCGTGGCAGAGAGACAGAGTCACTGACCGGTCACTCCCCCCTCTACACGAGCTTCCCGGTTGCGCACGCTACGGGAGGCTATAAAAGCTGGCATCTCGACACAAGTGGCATTAAAGCAGCAAATAAATTCAGCATCGCAAGCGCGAACCACTTACCAACGGACATCAATTTAGGAATATTCTGTGTGTGTTTTTTTTCTGTGGACTTTATCGAGAGTTTGATCTGTGTTGTAAGTGTTTCTTCCATCAAGGGAGTGTTGTTGCATTTTAAACAGAGTGACATTGTATTTATCTAGATACAGCTTATATCTGTTAACTGTCATGCGTCTCCGGGTGTGGGCCAAACTCCCGTGGTTGCTCGCGCAACTGCTCGCCATGCTGTGCTCCACTGGACAGGCGCGTGCCAAACTAAACTCCATCTCAACGGTGCTACTCCGGGAGTCGCACGCACCGTCAGCCGACAGGAGCACGGGTTCCCCGTTACCCGGTACCGTGAGGAAGAGCAGCAAGGTCCCGGATCAGGTAAGGAACTAAAACACTGGTCCTTATGGGGACAGAGTCATTTTGTCGCGGCAGGTAGTTTAGTGGTTAGAGGGTTGGGCCAGTAACCGAAAGGTTGCTGGATTGAATCCCCTGAGCTGACAAGGTAAACATTTTGTCGTTCTGCCCCTGAACAAGGCAGTTAATAAGAGTTTGTTGTTAACTGACTTGTCTAGTTAAATAAAGGTTAAATAAAAGCCTGGATGTTATTCGGCATACAGGAGCGCTTTAAACAGACCCCATCTACAGTAGTCTGATAAGTTGATGTTATCTCTTATGGACAGCGTGTCATTTTCAGCCTTTCTTTATTTTAATGCACCTTAGAACTGCAGACGGTTGCCTATAGCAACGTTTCCCTTACAGATTCCATTATTTTTTTTATTTTTTTTGCCTACTTGAGGGTCTCAGCTCAACATGTTTTTCTTTTAAATCGTGGTCTTTGTAACCCGAACAAAGTTGCTCAATGCTCACCTCAAAGTTCAATCTCTCCAAATAGTGGTTGTATTGCTGACTGGACCATGTCCTCCCCTCGTCCTCCTCCTCTCTCAGGTGTACCCCTGTGGCAGCGACCTGGAATGTGGCAAGGGGAGCTTTTGCCAGGCTCCCTCCAGAAACCCCTCCCCACAACGATGTCACACCTGCCGACAGAGGAAGAGGCGTTGTCATAGAGACGCCATGTGCTGCCCCGGCAACCATTGTAGAAACAGTAAGTTCTATGGATGTTTTAACAATGACATCGCAAACGGTGTGTTGGGAATTGTTTTTTGTTGAGGCATTGTACTAATGTTCTCTCTCTCTCTCTCTCTCTCTCTCTCTCTCTCTCTCTCTCTCTCTCTCTCTCTCTCTCTCTCTCTCTCTCTCTCTCTCTCTCTCTCTCTCTCTCTCTCTCTCTCTCCCTCTCCTCTCTCTCTCTCTCTCTCTCTCTCTTTCTCCCTCTCTTTCTCTCCCTCTCTCCCTCCATCTCTCCATCTCTCTCTCAGATATCTGTACCCCTCTCCCAGACAGTGTGATGACACATCATATCACAGAGTTAGAGGAACATCCCAGACTGCCCCCAAAGAGGAAGGTTGGTTGGAGGAAGAGAGGGAGAGGTCAGACCAAGCTGCCCCCCATCAAAGGTAAAATGCTGCCCCACACCACTAGCCCTGTTACAGATGTTAAAACAGCTCTCTCAGCATGTCGGATCAAATCTCGAGCGAGCTTTGTCCTCTGGCCATTTACTTGATTCAAATTGAAGTCTGTCATGAGAGACTGTCATTGTGTTCTACATGCAGAACTAACAGGGTCTGTCATGAGAGACTGTCATTGTGTTCTATATGCAGAACTAACAGGGTCTGTCATGAGAGACTGTCATTGTGTTGTACATGCAGAACTAACAGGGTCTGTCATGAGAGACTGTCATTGTGTTCTACATGCAGAACTAACAGGGTCTGTCATGAGAGACTGTCATTGTGTTCTACATGCAGAACTAACAGGGTCTGTCATGAGAGACTGTCATTGTGTTCTACATGCAGAACTAACAGGGTCTGTCATGAGAGACTGTCAATGTTTTCTACATGCAGAACTAACAGGGTGTCTCTCTCTCTTCTACCCCGCAGGTCAGGTGGGTGACCCGTGTCTCAGGTCTACAGAATGTTCTGAAGGTCTGTGTTGTGCCCGTCACTTCTGGGACAGGATCTGTAAGCCGGTGCTGAGGCATGGGGAGGTGTGTACACGGCACGGCAGGAAAGGACAGCACGGCCTGGAGTTGTTCCAACGCTGTGACTGTGGAGAGGGATTGGCCTGCCAAGCACTCCGTACAGCCCTGCCATCTTCCTCATCATCATCATCATCATCATCGTCGTCGAAGTCGATAGCAGCCAGCTAAAGCAAGATTGTACTTGTGTCAGAGGGAGTGAGGGAAGGAGTGAGGGAGGGAGTGAGGTAAGGAGGGAGGGAAGGAGAGAAGTAGGGAGGGAGGGAAGGAGGGAGGGAAGGAAGGAGGGAAGGAGTGAGGGAAGGAGGGAAGGAGGGAGTGAAGGAAGGATGGAAGGAAGGAGGGAAAGAAAATAAAGACTCAACCACTGCCCCATCAGCTCCATCTTCCCCCTGATAGAGAGAGGAGGAGGAGTCACCTGGAGAAGACAGCTCTATATACCTGTAGACTGACTCACCTGGAGAAGACTGACTCACCTGGAGAAGACACCTCTATCTCTACCTGTAGACTGACTCACCTGGAGAAGAGTTAACCCACTGTTCCCCTGAACAAGGCAGTTAACCCACTCTTCCCCTGAACAAGGCAGTTAACCCACTGTTCCCCTAAACAAGGCAGTTAACCCCCTGTTCCCCTGAACAAGGCAGTTAACCCACTGTTCCCCTGAACAAGGCAGTTAACCCACTGTTCCCCTGAACAAGGCAGTTAACCCACTGTTCCCCTGAACAAGGCAGTTAACCCACTGTTCCCCTGAACAAGGCAGTTAACCCACTGTTCCCCTGAACAAGGCAGTTTCCCGGGCGCCGAAGACGTGGATGTCGAATTAAAGCAGCCCCCTGCACCTCTCAGATTCAAAAGAGTTGGGTTAAATGTGGAAAACACATTTCAGTTGAATGCATTCAGTTGTACAGCTGACTAGGTATCACCCTTTACCTTTCCCTTATCAATACTGTATCGGAAATGATCGGCGGTTTATCAATACTGTATGAAAATTATCGGCACCTTATTAAAACTGTATGAAAATTATCGGCACCTTATCAATACTGTATGAAAATTATCGGCACCTTATCAATACTGTATGAAAATTATCGGCACCTTATCAATACTGTATGAAAATTATTGGCACCTTATCAATACTGTATGAAAATTATTGGCACCTTATCAATACTGTATGAAAATTATCGGCACCTTATCAAAACTGTATGAAAATTATCGGCACCTTATCAATACTGTATGAAAATTATCGGCACCTTATCAATACTGTATGAACGATGTGTGATCATTGTGAATTCTGTATGTATTATAGGACTTCTAGAAGTATGCACCTGAATAAATGAACATTAAACAATTAAAGAATCAGATTTTCAAACAAACATGAAGTGTTTATTCATGTTTTTATATAAATGTTTTTGGTGATAAATTGTTTGATTGAAGGACATCAAATCAAATATTGGTGTTTGTGTGAGGAGAGAGAGAGAGGAAGGAGAGAGGGAGGAGAGAGAGACAGAGAGAGAGAGAGGAACGAGAGAGAGGGGGAGGAGAGAGAGGGAGGAGGGAGGAGAGAGAGAGGGAGGAGAGAGAGAGGGGAGAGAGGAGAGAGAGAGGGAGGAGAGAGAGAGAGAGAGAGGGAGACAGAAAGAGGAGAGAGGAGAGATGAGGGAGGAGAGAGAGAGACAGAAAGAGAGAGAGAGAGGGGGGAGGAGAGAGAGAGAGAGAGGGAGACAGAAAGAGAAGGAGAGAGGAGAGATGATAGAAGGAGGAGAGAGAGAGAGACAGAAAGAGAGAGAGGGGGGGAGGAGAGCGAGAGAGAAAGAGAGGGAGACAGAAAGAGGAGGAGAGAGGGAGGAGAGAGGGAGGAGAGAGAGAGACAGAAAGAGAGAGAGAGAGGGGGGAGGAGAGAGAGAGAGAGAGGGAGACAGAAAGAGAAGGAGAGAGGAGAGATGAGAGAAGGAGGAGAGAGAGAGAGACAGAAAGAGAGAGAGGGGGGGAGGAGAGCGAGAGAGAAAGAGAGGGAGACAGAAAGAGAAGGAGAGAGGAGAGAGGGAGGAGAGAGGGAGGAGAGAGAGAGAGACAGAAAGAGAGAGAGACAGAAAGAGAGAGAGACAGAAAGAGAGAGAGAGAGAGCATGTCTGAATTGTCTCAGTAACAAGGAAGTCAAACAACACACAGATGGTGTTTCCAGTCCTCAGTATTCTAATAATAGGGTTCTCATTTTGTTGTGAAACGTTTTGACGTGTAATCTGATTGGTGAGGCTTGCATGTCCCGATCAGAGAAGAGGTGTGTGTGTGTGTGTGTGTGTGTGTGTGTGTGTGTGTGTGTGTGTGTGTGTGTGTGTGTGTGTGTGTGCGTGCGTGCGTGCGTGCGTGCGTGCGTGCGTGCGTGCGTGCGTGCGTGCGTGTGTGTGGATGGAAGATATTCACTACTATCATACTATTGCTGGTCTCCAGAATCTGAATGTTATTTTACATGTTTGTTTGTACAGAGCTCTATTCCCTATATAGTGCACTACTATAGACCAGAACCCTATTCCCTATATAGTGCACTACTTTAGACCAGAGCCCTATTCCCTATATAGTACATTACTTTAGACCAGAGCCCTATTCCCTATATAGTACACTACTATAGACCAGAGCCCTATTCCCTATATAGTGCACTACTATAGACCAGAGCCCTATTCCCTATATAGTGCACTACTTTAGACCAGAGCCCTATTCCCTATATAGTGCACTACTTTAGACCAGAGCCCTATTCCCTATATAGTGCACTACTTTAGACCAGAGCCCTATTCCCTATATAGTACACTACTTTAGACCAGAGCCCTATTCCCTATATAGTGCACTACTATAGACCAGAGCCCTATTCCCTATATAGTGTACTACTATAGACCAGAGCCCTATTCCCTATATAGTGCACGACTTTAGACCAGAGCCCTATTCCCTATATAGTACATTACTTTAGACCAGAGCCCTATTCCCTATATAGTACACTACTATAGACCAGGGCCCTATTCCCTATATAGTGCACTACTTTAGACCAGAGCCCTATTCCCTATATAGTACATTACTATAGACCAGGGCCCTATTCCCTATATAGTGCACTACTATAGACCAGAGCCCTATTCCCTATATAGTACACTACTTTAGACCAGAGCCCTATTCCCTATATAGTGCACTACTATAGACCAGAGCCCTATTCCCTATATAGTGCACTACTTTAGACCAGAGCCCTATTCCCTATATAGTACACTACTATAGACCAGGGCCCTATTCCCTATATAGTACACTACTATAGACCAGAGCCCTATTCCCTATATAGTACACTACTATAGACCAGAGCCCTATTCCCTATATAGTACACTACTATAGACCAGAGCCCTATTCCCTATATAGTGTACTACTATAGACCAGAGCCCTATTCCCTATATAGTACATTACTTTAGACCAGAGCCCTATTCCCTATATAGTGCACTACTATAGACCAGAGCCCTATTCCCTATATAGTACACTACTATAGACCAGAGCCCTATTCCCTATATAGTACACTACTATAGACCAGAGCCCTATTCCCTATATAGTACACTACTATAGACCAGAGCCCTATTCCCTATATAGTACACTACTATAGACCAGAGCCCTATTCCCTATATAGTGTACTACTATAGACCAGAGCCCTATTCCCTATATAGTGCACTACTATAGACGAGAGCCCTATTCCCTATATAGTGCACTACTATAGACCAGGGCCCTATTCCCTATATAGTACACTACTATAGACCAGAGCCCTATTCCCTATATAGTACACTACTATAGACCCTATTCCCTATATAGTACACTACTATAGACCCTATTCCCTATATAGTGCACTACTATAGACCCTATTCCCTATATAGTGTACTACTATAGACCCTATTCCCTATATAGTGTACTACTATAGACCCTATTCCCTATATAGTGTACTACTATAGACCAGGGCCCTATTCCCTATATAGTACACTACTATAGACCAGGGCCCTGGTACACTCTACAGAGATGCCATTTGGGACTGACGATGTTTAAAGACAGATGGAGATATGAACTATTGTGCCCCTTAAAATCAACATAAACCATTGCTTTCACATGGTTACAAACCTCTGGGCCTCTCTGAGTCTTTTAGATCACAGTGAAGTTGACTATATGGACAGGGGGACTTGATTATAGATCAGTATTCCTACTCTGAGACTGTTGAAACAAGGATTCTGGTACAGCTATAATACAGACTCTGAGACTGTTTAATCCAGGATTCTGGTACTGCTATAATACAGACTCTCTCTGTCTGTCTGTGTGTGTGTGTGTGTGTGTGTGTGTGTGTGTGTGTGTGTGTGTGTGTGTGTGTGTGTGTGTGTGTGTGTGTGTGTGTGTGTGTGTGTGTGTGTGTGTGTGTGTGTGTGTGTGTGTGTGTGTGTGTGTGTGTGTGTGTGTGTGTGTGGTTGTTTGTTGTAACAGGGCATGGACATCAGTGTTCTATCACTGTTTATTATGAGCTCTGCCTTCCTACACACACACACACACACACACACACACACACACACACACACACACACACACACACACACACACACACACACACACACACACACACACACACACACACACACACACACACACACACACACACACACAGTCTTGTACAGCTAACCTTGTGGGGACATACAATTCAGTCCCATTCAAAATCCTATTTTCCCTAACCCCTAACCCTAAACCTAACCCTAAACCTAACCCTAAACCTAACCCTAATCCTAACCCTAACCCTAATCCTAACCCGTACTCTTACCCTAACCCTAACCCTAACGTTAACCCTAACCCTAACCCAAAAACCTAAACTTTATCCTAACCCTAAACCTAACCCTAGCTCCTAACCCTAACCCTACAACTAACCCTAGCTCCTAACCTTAATATTTAACTTAATTCTAACCCTAACACTAATTCTAACCTTAACCCTAAACCCCCTAGAAATAGCATTTGACCTTGTGGGGACTAACACAATGTCCCCAGTTGGTCAATTTTTACTTTGTTTACTATTCTTGTAGGGACTTCTGGTCCCCAGATGAATAGTTAAACACGTCCACACACACACACACAAACACACACACACACACACACACACACACACACACACACACACACACACACACACACACACACACACACTTGTTATTTTATGTCAGTATAAACCGTGCCATGCAATCCTTCATCTGACGTGGATAAAGATATTTCCCTGTTGCTGTACTGTCATGCTGTGTTGTCTCTGGGTGCTTGATGGCTCACTGACATCCTTGTGTGTGTGTGTGTGTGTGTGTGTGTGTGTGTGTGTGTGTGTGTGTGTGTGTGTGTGTGTGTGTGTGTGCGTGCGTGCGTGCGTGCGTGCGTGCGTGCGTGCGTGTGTGTGTGCGTTGGCTCCGTGACATCCCATAATGGTATCATTATATTTATGACATCTTATCTGTTTTCATTGTGATGAATCATTATTACTGTTATTGTTTAGTAAGGTTAAACCAACACACCATATGAATGTACCACGCAGGAACACACCGTGGGTGACTGATGGTACCACCGTGGGTTAAATGACTGATGGTACCACCGTGGGCTGATGACTGATGGTACCACCGTGGGCTGAATGACTGATGGTACCACCGTGGGTTAAATGACTGATGGTACCACCGTGGGCTGATGACTGATGGTACCACCGTGGGCTGATGACTGATGGTACCACCGTGGGCTGAATGACTGACGGTACCACCTTGGGTTGATGACTGATGGTACCACCGTGGGTTGATGACTGATGGTACCACCGTGGGCTGATGACTGATGGTACCACCGTGGGCTGAATGACTGACGGTACCACCTTGGGTTGATGACTGATGGTACCACCGTGGGTTGATGACTGATGGTACCACCGTGGGCTGATGACTGATGGTACCACCGTGGGCTGAATGACTGACGGTACCACCTTGGGTTGAATGACTGACGGTACCACCTTGGGTTGATGACTGATGGTACCACCGTGGGTTGATGACTGATGGTACCACCGTGGGTTAAATGACTGATGGTACCACCGTGGGTTAAATGACTGATGGTACCACCGTGGGTTGAATGACTGATGGTACCACCGTGGGCTGAATGACTGACGGTACCACCTTGGGTTGATGACTGATGGTACCACCGTGGGTTGATGACTGATGGTACCACCGTCAGGATAGTTACAGGGCTACCGCTAGTTAGCATTTAGACATGTTAGCATGCTTCAGTAGATTTACTACATTGTGGTTAGCTTTTTAGCATGCGTCTATAGCTTCACTATATGGTCAGGGTTGGTTATCCTGTTAGCATGTTTCTATAGGTTCACTATAGGTTCAGGGTCGGTTAGCATGTTAGCATGTTTCTATAGTTTCACTATACAGTAGTTAGCGTTTTAGTATGTTCGCATGTTTCAGAAGATTCACTATATTTTCAGGGTCGACAGGGTTAAGACAATAAAAGTCCTTAGTAATGTAACCCATTGGATTACTGAATCTGATTACTTGTTAACCTGCCTCCTCAGTTTATGCTGCGGACCGATCCGTTCCCTCTGCTGACCGATCCGTTCCCTCTGCGGACCGATTCGTTCCCTCTGCGGAACGATTCGTTCCCCCTGCGGACCGATCCGTTCCCTCTGCTGATCGATCCGTTCTGTTCCCTCTGCGGACCGATCCGTTCCCTCTGCTGACCGATCCGTTCCCTCTGCGGACCGATCCGTTCCCTCTGCGGACCGATCCGTTCCCTCTGCTGACCGATCCGTTCCCTCTGCGGACCGATCCGTTCCCTCTGCGGACCGATCCCTTCCCTCTGCGGACCGATCCGTTCCCTCTGCTGACCGATCCCTTCCCTCTGCGGACCGATCCGTTCCCTCTGCGGACCGATCCGTTCCCTCTGCTGACCGATCCCTTCCCTCTGCGGACCGATCCCTTCCCTCTGCGGACCGATCCCTTCCCTCTGCGGACCGATCCGTTCCCTCTGCGGACCGATCCGTTCCCTCTGCGGAACGATTCGTTCCCTCTGCTGACCGATCCGTTCCCTCTGCGGACCGATCCCTTCTCTCTGCGGACCGATCCGTTCCCTCTGCGGACCGATCCGTTCCCTCTGCGGACCGATCCGTTCCCTCTGCGGACCGATCCCTTCCCTCTGCGGACCGATCCGTTCCCTCTGCGGAACGATCCCTTCCCTCTGCGGACCGATCCGTTCCCTCTGCGGAACGATTCGTTCCCTCTGCGGAACGATTCGTTCCCTCTGCGGACCGATCCCTTCTCTCTGCGGACCGATCCGTTCCCTCTGCGGACCGATCCGTTCCCTCTGCGGAACGATTCGTTCCCTCTGCTGACCGATCCGTTCCCTCTGCGGACCGATCCCTTCTCTCTCGCGGACCGATCCGTTCCCTCTGCGGACCGATCCCTTCCCTCTGCGGACCGATCCGTTCCCTCTGCGGAACGATCCCTTCCCTCTGCGGACCGATCCGTTCCCTCTGCGGAACGATCCCTTCTCTCTGCGGACCGATCCGTTCCCTCTGCGGACCGATCCCTTCCCTCTGCGGAACGATTCGTTCCCTCTGCGGAACGATTCGTTCCCTCTGCGGAACGATTCGTTCCCTCTGCGGAACGATTCGTTCCCTCTGCGGACCGATCCGTTCCCTCTGCTGACCGATCCCTTCCCTCTGCGGACCGATCCCTTCCCTCTGCGGACCGATCCCTTCCCTCTGCGGACCGATCCCTTCCCTCTGCGGACCGATCCGTTCCATTTACATTTACATTTAAGTCATTTAGCAGACGCTCTTATCCAGAGCGACTTACAAATTGGTGCATTCACCTTATGATATCCAGTGGAACAACCACTTTACAATAGTGCATCTAACTCTTTTAAGGGGGAGGGGGGGGTTAGGAGGATTACTTTATCCTATCCTAGGTATTCGTTCCCTCTGCGGACCGATCCGTTCCCTCTGCGGACCGATCCGTTCCCTCTGCGGACCGATCCCTTCTCTCTGCGGACCGATCCCTTCCCTCAGCGCTTGCCACTTCTTGATGCTTCACTGTTCCAGGGAAAGCATTTCAACCTTCATTCTTTGATTGGTCAATATACCTGCTATACCAGTGTTTGATTGGTCAATATACCTGCTATACCAGTGTATGATTGGTCAATATACCTGCTATACCAGTGTTTGATTGGTCAATATACCTGCTATACCAGTGTTTGATTGGTCAATATACCTGCTATACCAGTGTTTGATTGGTCAATATACCTACTATACCAGTGTTTGATTGGTCAATATACCTGCTATACCAGTGTTTGATTGGTCAATATACCTGCTATACCAGTGTTTGATTGGTCAATATACCTACTATACCAGTGTTTGATTGGTCAATATACCTACTATACCAGTGTTTGATTGGTCAATATACCTGCTATACCAGTGTTTGATTGGTCAATATACCTGCTATACCAGTGTTTGATTGGTCAATATACCTGCTATACCAGTGTTTGATTGGTCAATATACCTGCTATACCAGTGTTTGATTGGTCAATATACCTGCTATACCAGTGTTTGATTGGTCAATATACCTGCTATACCAGTGTTTGATTGGTCAATATACCTGCTATACCAGTGTTTGATTGGTCAATATACCTACTATACCAGTGTTTGATTGGTCAATATACCTGCTATACCAGTGTTTCATTGGTCAATATACCTGCTATACCAGTGTTTGATTGGTCAATATACCTACTATACCAGTGTTTGATTGGTCAATATACCTACTATACCAGTGTTTGATTGGTCAATATACCTGCTATACCAGTGTTTGATTGGTCAATATACCTGCTATACCAGTGTTTGATTGGTCAATATACCTGCTATACCAGTGTTTGATTGGTCAATATACCTGCTATACCAGTGTTTGATTGGTCAATATACCTGCTATACCAGTGTTTGATTGGTCAATATACCTGCTATACCAGTGTTTGATTGGTCAATATACCTGCTATACCAGTGTTTGATTGGTCAATATACCTGCTATACCAGTGTTTGATTGGTCAATATACCTGCTATACCAGTGTTTGATTGGTCAATATACCTACTATACCAGTGTTTGATTGGTCACTATACCTGCTATACCAGTGTTTGATTGGTCAATATACCTGCTATACCAGTGTTTGATTGGTCAATATACCTACTATACCAGTGTTTGATTGGTCAATATACCTACTATACCAGTGTTTGATTGGTCAATATACCTGCTATACCAGTGTTTGATTGGTCAATATACCTGCTATACCAGTGTTTGATTGGTCAATATACCTGCTATACCAGTGTTTGATTGGTCAATATACCTGCTATACCAGTGTTTGATTGGTCAATATACCTGCTATACCAGTGTTTGATTGGTCAATATACCTGCTATACCAGTGTTTGATTGGTCAATATACCTGCTATACCAGTGTTTGATTGGGCAATATACCTACTATACCAGTGTTTGATTGGTCAATATACCTGCTATACCAGTGTTTGATTGGTCAATATACCTACTATACCAGTGTTTGATTGGTCAATATACCTGCTATACCAGTGTTTGATTGGTCAATATACCTGCTATACCAGTGTTTGATTGGTCAATATACCTGCTATACCAGTGTTTGATTGGTCAATATACCTGCTATACCAGTGTTTGATTGGTCAATATACCTGCTATACCAGTGTTTGATTGGTCAATATACCTGCTATACCAGTGTTTGATTGGTCAATATACCTACTATACCAGTTTTTGATTGGTCAATATACCTGCTATACCAGTGAGTGATTGGTCAATATACCTGCTATACCAGTGTTTGATTGGTCAATATACCTGCTATACCAGTGTTTGATTGGTCAATATACCTACTATACCAGTGTTTGATTGGTCAATATACCTGCTATACCAGTGTTTGATTGGTCAATATACCTGCTATACCAGTGTTTGATTGGTCAATATACCTGCTATACCAGTGTTTGATTGGTCAATATACCTACTATACCAGTGTTTGATTGGTCAATATACCTGCTATACCAGTGTTTGATTGGTCAGTAGACCTACTATACCAGTGTTTGATTGGTCAATATACCTACTATACCAGTGTTTGATTGGTCAATATACCTACTATACCAGTGTTTGATTGGTCAGTAGACCTATTATACCAGTGTTTGATTGGTCAATACACCTGCTATACCAGTGTTTGATTGGTCAATATACCTACTATACCAGTGTTTGATTGGTCAATAGACCTACTATACCAGTGTTTGATTGGTCAGTAGACCTACTATACCAGTGTTTGATTGGTCAATATACCTGCTATACCAGTGTTTGATTGGTCAATATACCTGCTATAGCAGTGTTTGATTGGTCAGTAGACCTACTATACCAGTGTTTGATTGGTCAATACACCTGCTATACCAGTGTTTGATTGTTCAATATATCTACTATACCAGTGTTTGATTGGTCAGTAGACCTACTATACCAGTGTTTGATTGGTCAATATACCTGCTATACCAGTGTTTGATTGGTCAGTAGACCTGCTATACCAGTGTTTGATTGGTCAGTAGATCTACTATACCAGTGTTTGATTGGTCAATATACCTACTATACCAGTGTTTGATTGGTCAATATACCTGCTATACCAGTGTTTGATTGGTCAGTAGACCTACTATACCAGCGTTTGATTGGTCAGTAGACCTACTATACCAGTGTTTGATTGGTCAATATACCTGCTATACCAGTGTTTGATTGGTCAATAGACCTGCTATACCAGTGTTTGATTGGTCAATATACCTGCTATACCAGTGTTTGATTGGTCAATATACCTGCTATACCAGTGTTTGATTGGTCAATATACCTACTATACCAGTGTTTGATTGGTCAATATACCTGCTATACCAGTGTTTGATTGGTCAATATACCTGCTATACCAGTGTTTGATTGGTCAATATACCTGCTATACCAGTGTTTGATTGGTCAATATACCTAGTATACCAGTGTTTGATTGGTCAATATACCTGCTATACCAGTGTTTGATTGGTCAATATACCTGCTATACCAGTGTTTGATTGGTCAATATACCTACTATACCAGTGTTTGATTGGTCAATATACCTGCTATACCAGTGTTTGATTGGTCAATATACCTGCTATACCAGTGTTTGATTGGTCAATATACCTGCTATACCAGTGTTTGATTGGTCAATATACCTGCTATACCCGTGTTTGATTAGTCAATATACCTGCTATACCAGTGTTTGATTGGTCAATAGACCTACTATACCAGTTTTTGATTGGTCAATAGACCTACTATACCAGTGTTTGATTGGTCAATATACCTGTTATACCAGTGTTTGATTGGTCAATAGACCTACTATACCAGTGTTTGATTGTTCAATAGACCTACTATACCCCTGTTTGATTAGTCAATATACCTACTATACCAGTGTTTGATTGGTCAATAGACCTACTATACCAGTGTTTGATTGGTCAATATACCTACTATACCATTGTTTGATTGGTCAATTGACCTACTATACGAGTGTGTGATTGGTAAATATATCTACTATACGAGTGTTTGATTGGTCAGTAGACCTACTATACCAGTGTTTGATTGGTCAATAGATCTACTATACCAGTGTTTGATTGGTCAATATACCTGCTATACCAGTGTTTGATTGGTCAATAGACCTACTATACCAGTGTTTGATTGGTCAGTAGACCTACTATACCAGTGTTTGATTGGTCAGTAGACCTGCTATACCAGTGTTTGATTGGTCAATATACCTACTATACCAGTGTTTGATTGGTCAGTAGACCTGCTATACCAGTGTTTGATTGGTCAGTAGACCTGCTATACCAGTGTTTGATTGGTCAGTAGACCTACTATACGAGTGTTTGATTGGTCAATATACCTACTATACCAGTGTTTGATTGGTCAATATACCTACTATACCAGTGTTTGATTGGTCAATATACCTACTATACCAGTGTTTGATTGGTCAGTAGACCTGCTATACCAGTGTTTGATTGGTCAGTAGACCTGCTATACCAGTGTTTGATTGGTCAGTAGACCTGCTATACCAGTGTTTGATTGGTCAGTAGACCTACTATACGAGTGTTTGATTGGTCAATATACCTACTATACGAGTGTTTGATTGGTCAATATACCTACTATACCAGTGTTTGATTGGTCAATATACCTACTATACCAGTGTTTGATTGGTCAATATACCTACTATACCAGGGACAAGCAGATTTTGGCCAGATAAAGAGGAATTGATCATCTGAACATCTGGCCACCCAACAGTCTGGTAACGATATGGACAGATGTAATGATA
Organism: Salvelinus alpinus; assembly: GCF_045679555.1. Lineage (NCBI taxonomy): Eukaryota > Metazoa > Chordata > Actinopteri > Salmoniformes > Salmonidae > Salvelinus > Salvelinus alpinus. Next base: position 37,356,476 of record NC_092116.1, on the reverse strand, counting down.
TAAGATGCATCTGATTAGTTCCTGGGTTCGATGATCAACTGTACCAGTATTCTGAATATGGACTATTCAGTTTGCAAAAGCACCTCGATCGGTCTGAAAATACAGACAGGTAGATTTTAGTGTACTCAAATCTACTGAAACCAGAGGTTACGCCCAGTGGAGCTGTCAGGATGGAGCTGTCAGGATGGAGCTGTCAGGATGGAGCTGTCAGGATGGAGCTGTCAGGATGGAGCTGTCAGGATGGAACTGTCAGGATGGAGCTGTCAGGATGGAACTGTCAGGATGGAGCTGTCAGGATGGAACTGTCAGGATGGAGCTGTCAGGGTGGAACTGTCAGGATGGAGCTGTCAGGATGGAGCTGTCAGTGTGGAACTGTCAGCATGGAACTGTCAGGATGGAGCTGTCAGGATGGAGCTGTCAGGGTGGAACTGTCATGATGGAACTGTCAGGATGGAACTGTCAGCATGGAGCTTTCAGGATGGAACTGTCAGGATGGAGCTGTCAGGATGGAACTGTCAGGATGGAACTGTCAGGATGGAACTGTCAGGTTGGAGCTGTCAGGATGGAACTGTCAGGATGGAACTGTCATTATGGAACAATCAGGATGGAACTGTCAGGATGGAACTGTCAGGATGGAACTGTCAGGATGGAACTGTCATTATGGAACAATCAGGATGGAACTGTCAGCATGGAACTGTCAGGATGGAGCTGTCAGGATGGAACTGTCAGGATGGAACTGTCAGCATGGAACTGTCAGGATGGAGCTGTCAGGATGGAACTGTCAGGATGGAACTGTCAGCATGGAACTGTCAGGATGGAACTGTCAGGATGGAACTGTCAGGATGGAGCTGTCATCATGGAACTGTCAGCATGGAACTGTAAACAGGACGAGAAAGATCTTCTCTTGTTGGGTCATAGTGAGGTTCTCTCTGTCTTTCTCCCTCCCTCTATAGTGTTGGGTCATAGTGAGGTTCTCTCTGTCTTTCTCCCTCCCTCTATAGTGTTGGGTCATAGTGAGGTTCTCTCTGTCTTTCTCCCTCCCTCTATAGTGTTGGGTCATAGTGAGGTTCTCTCTGTCTTTCTCCCTCCCTCTATATCAAATCAAATCAAATCAAATTGTATTAGTCACATACACATGGTTAGCAGATGTTAATGCGAGTGTAGCGAAATGCTTGTGCTTCTAGTTCCGACAATGCAGTAATAACCAACAAGTAATCTAACCTAACAATTCCACAACTACTACCTTATACACACACACAAGTGTAAAGGGATAAAGAATATGTACATAAAGATATATGAATGAGTGGTGGTACAGAACGGCATGGCAAGATGCAGTAGATGGTATAGAGTACGGTATATACATATGAGATGAGTACTGTAGGGTATGTAAACATAAAGTGGCATAGTTTAAAGTGGCTAGTGGTACATGTATTACATAAAGATGGCAAGATGCAGTAGATGATATAGAGTACAGTATATACATATGAGATGGGTAATGTAGGGTATGTAAACATTATATTAAGTGGCATTGTTTAAAGTGGCTAGTGGTACATTTTTACATAATTTCCATCAATTCCCATTTTTAAAGTGGCTGGAGTTGAGTCAGTATGTTGGCAGCGGCCGCTAAATGTTAGTGGTGGCTGTTTAACAGTCTGATGGCCTTGAGATAGAAGCTGTTTTTCAGTCTCTCGGTCCCTGCTTTGATGCACCTGTACTGACCTCGCCTTCTGGATGATAGCGGGGTGAACAGGCAGTGGCTTGGGTGGTTGTTGTCCTTGATGATCTTTATGGCCTTCCTGTGACATCGGGTGGTGTAGGTGTCCTGGAGGGCAGGTAGTTTGCCCCCGGTGGTGCGTTCTGCAGACCTCACTACCCTCTGGAGAGCCTTACGGTTGTGGGCGGAGCAGTTGCCGTACCAGGCGGTGATACAGCCCGACAGGATGCTCTCGATTGTGCATCTGTAGAAGTTTGTGAGTGCTTTTGGTGACAAGCCGAATTTCTTCAGCCTCCTGAGGTTGAAGAGGCGCTGCTGCGCCTTCTTCACAACGCTGTCTGTGTGGGTGGACCAATTCAGTTTGTCCGTGATGTGTACACCGAGGAACTTAAAACTTTCCACCTTCTCCACTACTGACCCGTCGATGTGGATAGGGGGGTGCTCCCTCTGCTGTTTCCTGAAGTCCACAATCATCTCCTTTGTTTTGTTGACGTTGAGTGTGAGGTTATTTTCCTGACACCACACTCCGAGGGCCCTCACCTCCTCCCTGTAGGCCGTCTCGTCGTTGTTGGTAATCAAGCCTACCACTGTAGTGTCATCCGCAAACTTGATGATTGAGTTGGAGGCGTGCATGGCCACGCAGTCGTGGGTGAACAGGGAGTACAGGAGAGGGCTCAGAACGCACCCTTGTGGGGCCCCAGTGTTGAGGATCAGCGGGGTGGAGATGTTGTTACCTACCCTCACCACCTGGGGGCGGCCCGTCAGGAAGTCCAGGACCCAGTTGCACAGGGCGGGGTCGAGACCCAGGGTCTCGAGCTTGATGACGAGTTTGGAGGGTACTATGGTGTTAAATGCTGAGCTGTAATCGATGAACAGCATTCTCACATGGGTATTCCTCTTGTCCAGATGGGTTAGGGCAGTGTGCAGTGTGGTTGCGATTGCGTCGTCTGTGGACCTATTGGGTCGGTAAGCAAATTGGAGTGGGTCTAGGGTGTCCGGTAGGGTGGAGGTGATATGGTCCTTGACTAGTCTCTCAAAGCACTTCATGATGACGGAAGTGAGTGCTACGGGGCGGTAGTCGTTTAGCTCAGTTACCTTAGCTTTCTTGGGAACAGGAACAATGGTGGCCCTCTTGAAGCATGTGGGAACAGCAGACTGGGATAAGGATTGATTGAATATGTCCGTAAACACACCAGCCAGCTGGTCTGCGCATGCTCTGAGGACGCGGCTGGGAATGCCGTCTGGGCCTGCAGCCTTGCGAGGGTTAACACGTTTAAATGTTTTACTCACCTCGGCTGCAGTGAAGGAGAGCCCGCAGGTTTTGGTAGGGGGCCGTGTCAGTGGCACTGTATTGTCCTCAAAGCGGGCAAAAAAGTTGTTTAGCCTGTCTGGGAGCAAGACATCCTGGTCCGCGACGGGGCTGGTTTTCTTTTTGTAATCCGTGATTGACTGTAGACCCTGCCACATACCTCTTGTGTCTGAGCTGTTGAATTGCGACTCGATTTTGTCTCTGTACTGGGACTTAGCCTGTTTGATTGCCTTGCGGAGAGAATAGCTACACTGTTTGTATTCGGTCATGCTTCCGGTCACCTTGCCCTGGTTAAAAGCAGTGGTTCGCGCTTTCAGTTTCACGCGAATGCTGCCGTCAATCCACGGTTTCTGGTTTGGGAATGTTTTAATCGTTGCTGTGGGTACGACATCGTCAATGCACTTCCTAATGAACTCGCTCACCGAATCAGCATATTCGTCAATATTGTTGTTGGACGCAGTGCGGAACATATTCCAATCCGCGTGATCGAAGCAGTCTTGAAGCGTGGATTCAGATTGGTCGGACCAGCGTTGAACAGACCTGAGCGCGGGAGCTTGTTGTTTTAGTTTCTGTTTGTAGGCTGGAATCAACAAAATGGAGTCGTGGTCAGCTTTTCCGAAAGGGGGGCGGGGGAGGGCCTTATATGCGTCGCGGAAATTAGTATAACAATGATCTAGGGTTTTTCCAGCCCTGGTAGCACAATCGATATGCTGATAGAATTTAGGGAGTTTTGTTTTTAGATTAGCCTTGTTAAAATCCCCAGCTACGATGAATGCAGCCTCAGGGTGTGTGGTTTCCAGTTTACAAAGAGTCAGATAAAGTTCGTTCAGGGCCATCGATGTGTCTGCTTGGGGGGGAATATATACGGCTGTGATTATGATTGAAGAGAATTCCCTTGGTAGATAATGCGGTCGACATTTGATTGTGAGGAGTTCTAGATCAGGTGAACAGAATGACTTGAGTTCCTGTGTGTTGTTATGATGATCACACCACGTCTCGTTAATCATGAGGCATACCCCCCCGCCCCTCTTCTTACCAGAAAGATGTTTGTTTCTGTCGGCGCGATGCATGAAGAAACCAGCTGGCTGCACCGACTCCGTTAGCGTCTCTTGAGTTAGCCATGTTTCCGTGAAGCAGAGCACGTTGCAATCCCTGATGTCTCTCTGGAATGCTACCCGTGCTCGGATTTCATCAACCTTATTGTCAAGAGACTGGACATTGGCGAGTAGTATGCTAGGGAGTGGAGCGCGATGTGCCCGTCTCCGAAGCCTGACCACGAGACCGCCTCGTTTGCCCCTTTTACGGCGTCGCACAGGGTCGCCGGCTGGGATCAGATCCATTGTATTGGGTGGAAGGCAAAACACTGGATCCGTTTCGGGAAAGTCATATTCCTGGTAGGAACGATGATGAGTTGACGTTAATCGTATATTCAGTAGTTCCTCCCGACTGTATGTAATGAAACCTAAGATTACCTGGGGTACCGATGTAAGAAATAACACATAAAAAAACAAAATACTGCATATTTTCCAAGGAACGCGAAGCGAGGCGGCCATCTCTTTTCGGCGCCGGAAGTAGGTTAGTAGAAGGTTAGTAGAAAGACAGAGAGAACCTCACTATGACCCAACACTATAGAGGGAGGGAGAAAGACAGAGAGAACCTCACTATGACCCAACACTATAGAGGGAGGGAGAAAGAGAAAGAGTTCTCTCTGTCTTTCTACTAACCTACTACTAACCTACTTCCGGCGCCGAAAAGAGATGGCCGCCTCGCTTCGCGTTCCTTGGAAAATATGCAGTATTTTGTTTTTTTATGTGTTATTTCTTACATCGGTACCCCAGGTAATCTTAGGTTTCATTACATAGTGTTGGGTCATAGTGAGGTTCTCTCTGTCTTTCTCCCTCCCTCTATAGTGTTGGGTCATAGTGAGGTTCTCTCTCTGTCTTTCTCCCTCCCTCTATAGTGTTGGGTCATAGTGAGGTTCTCTCTCTGTCTTTCTCCCTCTCTCTATAGTGTTGGGTCATAGTGAGGTCCTCTGTCTTTCTCCCTCCCTCTATAGTGTTGGGTCATAGTGAGGTTCTCTCTGTCTTTCTCCCTCCCTCTATAGTGTTGGGTCATAGTGAGGTTCTCTCTGTCTTTCTCCCTCCCTCTATAGTGTTGGGTCATAGTGAGGTTCTCTCTGTCTTTCTCCCTCCCTCTATAGTGTTGGGTCATAGTGAGGTTCTCTCTGTCTTTCTCCCTCCCTCTATAGTGTTGGGTCATAGTGAGGTTCTCTGTCTTTCTCCCTCCCTCTATAGTGTTGGGTCATAGTGAGGTTCTCTCTGTCTTTCTCCCTCCCTCTATAGTGTTGGGTCATAGTGAGGTTCTCTCTGTCTTTCTCCCTCCCTCTATAGCGTTGGGTCATAGTGAGGTTCTCTCTGTCTTTCTCCCTCCCTCTATAGTGTTGGGTCATAGTGAGGTTCTCTCTGTCTTTCTCCCTCCCTCTATAGTGTTGGGTCATAGTGAGGTTCTCTCTGTGTTTCTCCCTCCTTCGGTTTATAAAATACATAAAGAAATTCACCGTGTTTCAACATTTGTTAAAAACTTTATTTGAAATTTCCTCACATTCTGACAATAACAATCAGCTTAAAGCTTACCCAGAAGTGTGTATGTGTCTGCCTGTTCCCACGCGCGTGTGTGTGTGTGTATGTGTCTGCCTGTTCCCACACGTGTGTGTGTGTGTGTGTGTGTGTGTGTGTGTGTGTGTGTGTGTGTGTGTGTGTGTGTGTGTGTGTGTGTGTGTGTGTGTGTGTGTGTGTGTGTGTGTATTTGTCGGTTCCCCTGCGTTGTCTGACTGCGTGTTTATTTGATACTGCTGTTGGTGAGGGTTGGGGCTCTACAGAGGCCTTTCCCCCGCACCTCAAACCCCACCCCCCTGTAGGTGGCCACGCCCCTGGAGTCCGTCTGCAGATCAGGAAGGATCTGCTCCCACACCTTCTCTCTGGTGCTCAGCTCTCGGTCTGGTTCCCCTAGTGGACAGGAGGATACATTACATATTATTATTAACTCTAACCCTAACACACCTTCTCTCTGGGACTCAGCTCTCGGTCTGGTTCCCCTAGTGGACAGGAGGATACATTACACATTATTATTATTATCTCTAACCCTAACACACCTTCTCTCTGGTGCTCAGCTCTCGGTCTGGCTCCCCTAGTGGACAGGAGGATACATTACATATTATTATTATTATTATTATCTCTAACCCTAACACACCTTCTCTCTGGGGATCAGCTCCCGGTCTGGTTCCCCTAGTGGACAGGAGGATACATTACATATTATTATTATTATTAACTCTAACCCTAACACACCTTCTCTCTGGGGATCAGCTCTCGGTCTGGCTCCCCTAGTGGAAAGGAGAATACATTACATATTATTATTATTATTATTATTATCTCTAACCCTAACACACCTTCTCTCTGGGGATCAGCTCCCGGTCTGGTTCCCCTAGTGGACAGGAGGATACATTACATATTATTATTATTATTATTAACCCTAACCCTAACACACCTTCTCTCTGGGGCTCAGCTCCCGGTCTGGTTCCCCTAGTGGACAGGAGGATACATTACATATTATTATTATTATTAACCCTAACCCTAACACACCTTCTCTCTGGGGCTCAGCTCCCGGTCTGGCTCCCCTAGTGGACAGGAGGATACATTACATATTATTATTATTATCTCTAACACACCTTCTCTCTGGGGCTCAGCTCCCGGTCTGGCTCCCCTAGTGGACAGGAGGATACATTACATATTATTATTATTAACTCTAACACACCTTCTCTCTGGGACTCAGCTCCCAGTCTGGTTCCCCTAGTGGACAGGAGGATACATTACATATTATTATTATTAACTCTAACCCTAACACACCTTCTCTCTGGGACTCAGCTCCCAGTCTGGCTCCCCTAGTGGACAGGAGGATACATTACATATTATTATTATTAACTCTAACCCTAACACACCTTTTCTCTGGGGCTCAGCTCCCGGTCTGGTTCCCCTAGTGGACAGGAGGATACATTACATATTATTATTATTAACTCTAACCCTAACACACCTTCTCTCTGGGGCTCAGCTCCCAGTCTGGTTCCCCTAGTGGACAGGAGGATACATTACATATTATTATTATTATTAACTCTAACCCTAACACACCTTCTCTCTGGGGATCAGCTCCCGGTCTGGCTCCCCTAGTGGACAGGAGGATACATTACATATTATTATTATTATTAACTCTAACCCTAACACACCTTCTCTCTGGGGCTCAGCTCCCGGTCTGGCTCCCCTAGTGGACAGGAGGATACATTACATATTATTATTATTAACTCTAACACCTTCTCTCTGGGGCTCAGCTCCCGGTCTGGCTCCCCTAGTGGACAGGAGGATACATTACATATTATTATTATTAACTCTAACCCTAACACACCTTCTCTCTGGGGCTCAGCTCCCGGTCTGGCTCCCCTAGTGGACAGGAGGATACATTACATATTATTATTATTATTATTAACCCTAACACACCTTCTCTCTGGGGCTCAGCTCCCAGTCTGGTTCCCCTAGTGGACAGGAGGATACATTACATATTATTATTATTAACTCTAACCCTAACACACCTTCTCTCTGGTGCTCAGCTCTCAAGCCCTCTCCCCTAGTGGACAGGAGGATACATGACATATTATTATTATTATTAACTCTAACCCTAACACACCTTCTCTCTGGGGCTCAGCTCCCGGTCTGGCTCCCCTAGTGGACAGGAGGATACATTACATATTATTATTATTAACTCTAACACACCTTCTCTCTGGGACTCAGCTCCCAGTCTGGTTCCCCTAGTGGACAGGAGGATACATTACATATTATTATTATTATTAACTCTAACCCTAACACACCTTCTCTCTGGGGCTCAGCTCCCGGTCTGGTTCCCCTAGTGGACAGGAGGATACATTACATATTATTATTATTAACTCTAACCCTAACACACCTTCTCTCTGGGGCTCAGCTCCCAGTCTGGTTCCCCTAGTGGACAGGAGGATACATTACATATTATTATTATTAACTCTAACCCTAACACACCTTCTCTCTGGTGCTCAGCTCTCAAGCCCTCTCCCCTAGTGGACAGGAGGATACATGACATATTATTATTATTATTAACTCTAACCCTAACACACCTTCTCTCTGGGGCTCAGCTCCCGGTCTGGCTCCCCTAGTGGACAGGAGGATACATTACATATTATTATTATTAACTCTAACACACCTTCTCTCTGGGACTCAGCTCCCAGTCTGGTTCCCCTAGTGGACAGGAGGATACATTACATATTATTATTATTATTAACTCTAACACACCTTCTCTCTGGGGTTCAGCTCCCGGTCTGGCTCCCCTAGTGGACAGGAGGATACATTACATATTATTATTATTAACTCTAACCCTAACACACCTTCTCTCTGGTGCTCAGCTCCCGGTCTGGTTCCCCTAGTGGACAGGAGGATACATTACATATTATTATTATTAACTCTAACCCTAACACACCTTCTCTCTGGGGCTCAGCTCCCGGTCTGGTTCCCCTAGTGGACAGGAGGATACATTACATATTATTATTATTAACTCTAACCCTAACACACCTTCTCTCTGGGGCTCAGCTCCCGGTCTGGTTCCCCTAGTGGACAGGAGGATACATTACATATTATTATTATTATTAACCCTAACACACCTTCTCTCTGGGACTCAGCTCCCAGTCTGGCTCCCCTAGAGGACACGAGGATACATTACATATTATTATTATTAACTCTAACCCTAACACACCTTCTCTCTGGGGCTCAGCTCCCGGTCTGGCTTCCCTAGTGGACACGAGGATACATTACATATTATTATTATTATTATCTCTAACCCTAACACACCTTCTCTCTGGGGCTCAGCTCCCGGTCTGGCTCCCCTAGTGTACAGGAGGATACATTACATATTATTATTATTATCTCTAACACACCGTCTCTCTGGGGCTCAGCTCCCGGTCTGGCTCCCCTAGTGGACAGGAGGATACATTACATATTATTATTATTAACTCTAACCCTAACACACCTTCTCTCTGGGGCTCAGCTCCCAGTCTGACTCCCCTAGTGGACAGGAGGATACATTACATATTATTATTATTATCTCTAACCCTAACACACCTTCTCTCTGGGGCTCAGCTCCCGGTCTGGCTCCCCTAGTGGACAGGAGGATACATTACATATTATTATTATTATTATCTCTAACCCTAACACACCTTCGCTCTGGGGCTCAGCTCCCGGTCTGGTTCCCCTAGTGGACAGGAGGATACATTACATATTATAACCCTAGCTTGAACATTGGCCCTAGCCTCAAGTTAAGGATTCACTTGCAGTTAGAGAAACAAAACAGAACAATGTAGTTACCAGGGTGATAGAAAGAGGCATGTAGTTACCAGGGTGATAGAAAGAGGCTTGTAGTTACCAGGGTGATAAAAAGAGGAATGAAGTTACCAGGATGATAGAAAGAGGATTGTAGTTACCAGGGTGATAGAAAGAGGCATGTAGTTACCAGGGTGATAGATAGAAAGAGGAATGAAGTTACCAGGGTGATAGAAAGAGGCTTGTAGTTACCAGGGTGATAGATAGAAAGGGGAATGTAGTTACCAGGGTGATAGAAAGGGGAATGTAGTTACCAGGGTGATAGAAAGAGGAATGAAGTTACCAGGGTGATAGAAAGGGGAATGTAGTTACCAGGGTGATAGAAAGAGGATTGTAGTTACCAGGGTGATAGAAAGAGGAATGTAGTTACCAGGGTGATAGAAAGAGGAATGAAGTTACCAGGGTGATAGAAAGAGGAATGAAGTTACCAGGGTGATAGAAAGAGGAATGAAGTTACCAGGGTGATAGATAGAAAGAGGAATGAAGCTACCAGGGTTATAGAAAGAGGAATGTAGTTACCAGGGTGATAGAAAGCAAGAAGACTTTTTACACAGTGTGTGTGTGTGTGTGTGTGTGTGTGTGTGTGTGTGTGTGTGTGTGTGTGTGTGTGTGTGTGTGTGTGTGTGTGTGTGTGTGTGTAGTTACCAGGATAATCGTAGAAAGTGACCCTATCGCCAGGTACAGCGTTAGTGGGCGGTTCCAGAAACTCCACCTGGGCGTCATCATCGTTATCGTTATCATGGGCGTTAGGGGCGGAGCCACAGAGAACCATCGCCGTGGAGACCACGCCTTTCACCCGACAGGGACGCACATTGCACAGCAACACCGCCAGACGACCCTGGAGCTACACACACCAGAGAGAAAGATACACTCTGAATAATAACACTTTACACACTCTCTAAATAACACTTTACTTCTGGAGAAAGATACACTCTGAATAATAACACTTTACACACTCTCTAAATAACACTTTACTTCTGGAGAAAGATACACTCTGAATAATAACACTTTACACACTCTCTAAATAACACTTTACTTCTGGAGAAAGATACACTCTGAATAATAACACTTTACACACTCTCTAAATAACACTTTACTTCTGGAGAAAGATACACTCTGAATAATAACACTTTACACACTCTCTAAATAACACTTTACTTCTGGAGAAAGATACACTCTGAATAATAACACTTTACACACTCTCTAAATAACACTTTACTTCTGGAGAAAGATACACTCTGAATAATAACACTTTACACACTCTCTAAATAACACTTTACTTCTGGAGAAAGATACACTCTGAATAATAACACTTTACACACTCTCTAAATAACACTTTACTTCTGGAGAAAGATACACTCTGAATAATAACACTTTACACACTCTCTAAATAACACTTTACTTCTGGAGAAAGATACATTCTGAATAATAACAATTTACACACTCTCTAAATAACACTTTACTTCTGGAGAAAGATACACACTCTAAATAATAACACTTCCGGAGAAAGACACACACTCTAATTAATAACACTTCTAGAGAAAGATACACTCTCTCTAAGTAATAACCTAGCACTGATTTCACTTTAATTTTGGCTAACACTGACAGCCAGTGCGTGATATGAGAGATGGCGGTGTGTGTGTGTGTGAGTGTTTGACGGTGAAAGTGTGTGTGTGTGTGTGTGTGTGTGTGTGTGTGTGTGTGTGTGTGTGTGTGTGTGTGTGTGTGTGTGTGTGTGTGTGTGTGTGTGTGTGTGTGTATGTATGTGTGTGCGTGCACGTGTGTGTGTGTGTGTGTGTGCGTGCACGTGCGTGCGTGTGTATGTGTGCGTGCACGTGCGTGTGTGTGTGTGTGTATGCATGTGTGTGTGTGTGTGCCGTGCGTGTGTGTATGTGTGTGTGTGAGACAGCGTTTCAGGTCCTGTTCAGCATGGTGTGTTCTGTCTCTCTGGCCACCCAGAAGCATTGTTAAGTCTGTCACTACAGACTGGTGTCTGACACATCAAACAGGTGTGTGTGTGTACGTGTGTATCTGTGTGTACAGTATGGGGTGTCTGAGACAGAAATTATTTTCTGCATGGTGGTCAGCTGTATGACAACACACTGTCTAAAGGAGTCAGATAGAGAGACTACTGGTCAGAGTCCCACTTTAAACTACATGACAACACACTGTCTAAAGGAGACAGATAGAGAGACTACTGGTCAGAGTCCCACTTTAAACTACATGACAACACACTGTCTAAAGGAGACAGAAGGAGAGACTACTGGTCAGAGTGCCACTTTAAACTACATGACAACACACTGTCTAAAGGAGACAGATAGAGAGACTACTGGTCAGAGTCCCACTTTAAACTACATGACAACACACTGTCTAAAGGAGTCAGATAGAGAGACTACTGGTCAGAGTCCCACTTTAAACTACATGACAACACACTGTCTAAAGGAGTCAGATAGAGAGACTACTGATCAGAGTGCCACTTTAAACTACATGACAACACACTGTCTAAAGGAGACAGAAGGAGACTCACAGACAAGTGCGTGTGTAACCTGTGTCGTGTCTTTGGCATCATTAAACTGAAGATTAGTCTTTATCAAAGATTCTCTGTAATTATTATTACGTTATTAAACTGATTAATCATGTCATTGTAATTAACTAGGAAGTCGGGGCACCAAGGAAAATATTCAGATTACAAAGTTTAATAATTTTCCTAATATAACTTTCAGATATTTTAATATCTGATCACTTAGTCTTCTGATTAATGAATTATTATTTACCTCACGTTAGTCTCATTCCAAACGTCGTAAATTGTTGGTTATCTGCACGAACCCAGTCTTCACTATGAGTCATCCATACATCAATTGTCTTAAATCATTTATTTATTAACTAAGTAATTAAATCACAGAAATGCACACACAAACAAACAAAGTACATATGGTTACAAGGAAATGATAGGGGAATGTGCCCTAGTGGGCTAGACCGGCATGGCGGCTTGTTGGACAAAAGACTGAGTGGCGCGAAAGATAAAAGACACTACAAAGTTGATAATTATAACAATAGGAAATGCTAATCCTTTGCACATGAACGCTCACTCATTCGGGAATAATTGCAATCAATATATATTTATGCTCAGTGTGTCACGTGATCTCTGTTGGAATCGTCCTTCTTTCTGTTGGAAGTTTATCTGCCCGTCTTTCGTGGTTAGAATGGATACTTCAGAGTCCCATTCAGAAATTTTGTATTAGAATAGATGTTTTGGCGGTAGTCAGTCTTCGCGTTCAATGATACCGAATTCCTAGCTGCAGACTAGTAATTAATATCAAAGACTTGTTCTTATTCTGTCGGTATCGATAGTCTAAGAGTTTAACCACGTGGGATGGTTGAAAGATTCAGCAATCTACTTAAACCTTATTTCCCTCTGTGATAGAGGTACTGGTCTGGTCTCAAACCTTGGCCCTCTCGTTATCGAGGTAAGCTGGTCTGAAAACCCAGGTGGGGGTTTTATTCGGAACATAGAAAAGGGCTGTCTCATGACGCCAGATCATAACTGTGCTCAGGGGGCGGTCCTCTGATTTAGTTCAACTCCAAAGGGAATTGGAGTTTCCTTCATTAAACAGTCTAAAATCACATTACATAATTTCACAAATAGTTTCATCTTTACTCATTCATTTTATACAACAATTAGATGTAAGCCTCATAACTGAGACTGTTGTATAAACAGGGTTATGGTAATGTGGCTGTATTGTCTCTCATGAGTTTCACAAAATTGTACCAAACGGACCAGTTCGTAGCTGGATTCTTCACCGATCTTTTATACATTCTCCAGAACATAAATATTGTTCGGACCTCCGGTTCTGTGAGGTGAAAGAAATTCCTTTGTTCTCTCTGTGAAAACTCCCTCTCTCTCTATAATCTGGCCATGAGGAGAGGATCTCCTCTAGGAATTTATGACCTCTCTGACCATAGCAGCCTGGGTGTAGGAGACAGAGAGAGGGGGATTGTGCAGAGGTAGGGGGGTGGTGCTCGCTGTGTCCAAAGAGGGCAACGTCATGACACCTGTGTGTGTGACCTTTAACCTACCTGTTCTTTAGGAATGTGTCGTAGCGCGCTGACAACCGTGCGGGGGGCGGGCTCTCCCAGATCCACTTCCTGGACATAAAGGGCCCCAGCCAATGGGTGGTAGCGGACGCCAACGATCCGACCAATCCGCAGGTCGAGGCGAGACACGTCCATGCGAGGCTCCTCCTCTAACGCAGACTCAGATTTTGTTCTCTCCCTCCTCCCTGAGAGAGAGGGAGACAGAGACAGAGAAAGAGAGGGAATTGAGAGAGAGAGAGAGAGAGGGAGAGGGAGAGGGAGAGGGAGAGGGAGAGAGGGGCGGGGCCTTCGCCAGGATTGCAATCTGAGCCCTGTACTCTTCAATATTTATTTCAACGAATTGGCCACTATTCTAGAAAAATCCTCAGCCCCTGGTGTTAGTCTTCACATTTCAGAGGTTAAATGCCTACTCTTCGCAGATGACCTATGCCTGCTGTCACCCACAGCACATGGCCTACAGCAGAGCCTGGACCTGCTAGAGCAGTACTGCCAGACCTGGGCCCTGGCAGTAAACCCCAAAAATACTAAAATAATGATTTTCCAGAGAAGATCCAGATCTCAGGGAATTAGACCAAAGTTCTCAATTGGTACAAAATATATAGAGTACTGCACACACTACAATTACTTTGCTTTATATATACAGTGGGGAGAACAAGTATTTGAAACACTGCCGATTTTGCAGGTTTTCCTACTTACAAAGCATGTAGAGGTCTGTAATTTTTATCATAGGTACACTTCAACTGTGAGAGACGGAATCTAAAACAAAAATCCAGAAAATCACATTGTATGATTTTTAAGTAATTAATTAGCATTTTTTTATTTTATTTGCACCACCCTCTCTACAGAGTTATTTGTCTGTAATCTTCAGTATAGAGTCCTAGCTGCATTACATCTAATAAAAGAGATTATCCAGAAGTCACTGACAAACTGACTCCTAACTACTGATTGGGGATTTGTCTGTCTCAGTTGGGATGTCTCGGTTAGCAAAGTATTGATTGGAGGATTTTGTCTTCTCTTTTACATTGATTGACATTAAACCATTGCATTGGTCACAGTTGTCTATCTGTGTGTGTGTGTGTGTGTGTGTGTGTGTGTGTGTGTGTGTGTGTGTGTGTGTGTGTGTGTGTGTGTGTGTGTGTGTGTGTGTGTGTGTGTGTGTGTGTGTGTGTGTGTGTGTGTGTGTGTGTGTGTGTGTGTATATGTGTATATTACTCACCCTTTCTCTCTCCTCTCCTCCTCCTCCCATCTCTTTCCCTGCCGGGGCCAGGTTTGGGGTTGGTGCCGGGGGCAGACAGGGCAGCTGTGGACCCCGGGGCAGTAAGTTTGGAGGCGGCTGCTGCTTTGGCTGGAAACACACAGAGGGTATAAAGCAACCAATCAGTGAGCCAGTCAGTAAACCAGACAGTTAACCAGTCAGCCAGCCAGTAAACCAGTCAGTCAGTAAGTCATTAAACCAGTCAGTTAACCAGTCAGTCAGCCAGTGTGGCAGTAAACCAGACAGTTAACCAGTCAGCCAGCCAGTAAACCAGTCAGTCAGTAAGTCATTAAACCAGTCAGTTAACCAGTCAGTCAGCCAGTCAGTGTGGCAGTAAACCAGTGAGTTAACCAGTCAGTTAACCAGTCAGTCAGCCAGTAAACCAGTCAGTCAGTCAGTCATTAAACCAATCAGTTAACCAGTCAGTAAACCAGTCAGTCAGTGATCCAGTCAGTCAGTAAACCAGTCATTTAACCAGTCGGTCAGCCAGTCAGTCAACCAGTCAGTCAGTTAACCAGTCAGTTAACCAGTCAGCCAGTCAGCCAGTAAACCAGTTAGTTAACCAGTCAGTTAACCAGTCAGCCAGTCAAGTAAACCAGTTAGTTAACCAGTCAGCCAGTAAACCAGTCAGTTAACCAGCCAGTCAGTTAACAAGTCAGTCAGTTAACCAGTCAGCCAGTCAGCCAGTAAACCAGTCAGATAACCAGTCAGTCAGTCAGATAACCAGTCAGTCAGCCAGTCAGCCAGTAAACCAGTCAAATAACCCGTCAGTCAGTTAACAAGTCAGCCAGTAAACCAGTCAGATAACCAGTCAGCCAGTAAACCAGTCAGATAACCAGTCAGTCAGTTAACCAGCCAGTCAGTTAACAAGTCAGCCAGTAAACCAGTCAGAGAACCAGTCAGTCAGTTAACTAGTCAGCCAGTAAACCAGTCAGATAACCAGTCAGTCAGTTAACCAGTCAGTCAGTCAGTAAACCAGTCAGATAACCAGTCAGTCAGTCAGTCAGTCAGATAACCAGTCAGTCAACCAGTCAGTCAGTTAACCAGTCAGTTAACCAGTCAGATAACCAGTCACCCAGTAAACCAGTCAGATAACCAGTCAGTCAGTCAGTCAGTACCTTTCTTCTTCTGTTGTTTCTCAGTCAGTAGAATCTTCAGGTCAGAGATGTCTTTCTTCAGCTTAGCGTTCTCAACCAACAGTTTCTTCTCTTCTCTCACCGTTTTCTGCAAGACTACAGAGAGAAAATACTTATTGACATGTTATAGACACGTATTAACATGTTATAAACACTTAATGACGCTTTATAAATTATTTATTAATGCTTTACAAATACATTGTAAACGGCAAAGCCCAGACTCTGCATCGTTAGAGAGAGAAACAGAACGAGAGACAGAACGAGAGACAGACAGAGAAAACAATGAGAATGAGAGAGACAGACAGAGGAAGAGGCAGACAGAGAGACAGACAGCAATAGACAGAGAGAGAGAAACAGACAGAGGCAGATAGAGAGAGATAGAGAGATAGAGAGGCAGACAGAGAGAGAGATAGAGAGAGAGGCAGATGAGAGAGAGGCAGATGAGAGAGAGGCAGATAGAGAGAGAGAGGCAGATAGAGAGAGAGAGGCAGATAGAGAGGCAGATAGAGAGGCAGATAGAGAGAGAGGCAGATGGAGAGAGAGGCAGATAGAGAGAGAGGCAGATAGAGAGAGAGGCAGATAGAGAGAGAGGCAGATAGAGAGAGAGGCAGATAGAGAGAGAGGCAGATAGAGAGAGGCAGATAGAGAGAGAGGCAGATAGAGAGAGAGGCAGATAGAGAGAGAGGCAGATAGAGAGAGAGGCAGATAGAGAGAGAGGCAGATAGAGGGAGAGGCAGATAGAGGGAGAGGCAGATAGAGGGAGAGGCAGATAGATAGAGAGGCAGATAGATAGAGAGGCAGATAGATAGAGAGGCAGATAGAGAGGCAGATAGAGAGAGAGAGACAGATAGATAGAGAAAGAGGCAGATAGAGAGCCAGATAGAGAGAGAGCCAGATAGAGAGAGAGGCAGATAGAGAGAGAGGCAGATAGAGAGAGAGGCAGATAGAGAGAGAGGCAGATAGAGAGAGAGCGATATAGAGGCAGATAGAGAGAGAGCGATAGAGAGGCAGATAGAGAAAGAGGCAGATAGAGAGAGAGGCAGATAGAGAGAGGCAGATAGAGAGAGAGCGATAGAGAGGCAGATAGAGAAAGAGCGATAGAGAGGCAGATAGAGAAAGAGGCAGATAGAGAGAGAGGCAGATAGAGAGAGGCAGATAGAGAGAGAGATAGAGAGAGAGGCAGATAGAGAGAGAGAGAGATAGAGAGAGAGGCAGATAGAGAGAGAGGCAGACAGAGAGAGAGAGAGATAAAGAGAGAGGCAGATAGAGAGGGAGGCAGATAGAGAGAGAGAGAGATAGAGAGGCAGATAGAGAGAGAGGCAGATAGAGAGGCAGATAGAGAGAGAGGCATATAGAGAGAGAGAGAGAGATAGAGAGAGAGAGGCAGATAGAGAGAGAGAGAGACAGAGATGCAGATAGAGAGAGAGACAGATAGAGAGGCAGATAGAGAGAGAGCGAGACAGAGAGGCAGACAGAGGCAGATAGAGAGAGAGGCAGATAGAGAGAGAGAGAGACAGAGATGCAGATAGAGAGAGAGACAGAGAGAGAGGCAGATAGAGAGAGAGCGAGGCAGAGAGGCAGACAGAGGCAGATAGAGAGAGAGGCAGATAGAGAGAGAGAGAGACAGAGAGGCAGACAGAGAGAGAGAGAGACAGAGAGGCAGACAGAGGCAGATAGAGAGAGAGGCAGACAGAGAGGCAGACAGAGACAGAGAGGCAGACAGAGAGGCAGACAGACAGACAGTGTTTTCTTACGTTCCTTATCCTTCAGCAGCAGCACCTGTGTTGTGAAATACTCCATGATCATTTCACTCTCCTTGGGGTCCAGCTTCCCCAGAGCTGACAGACCTGGTATACTGGGGGAGAAAGAAAGCACAGTATTGCATTAATCAATCAATTAATCCCATTTTTAGTGGTCAAATACACAAATTTAACAGCTGTTATTGCCGGTGTAGCGAAATGCTTGTGTTCCTAGCTCCAACAGTGCAGTAATATCTAGATAAATGCTTGTGTTCCTACCTCCAACAGTGCAGTAATATCTAACTAAATGCTTGTGTTCCTGGCTCCAACAGTGCAGTAATAGCTAACAACAGATCTAAAAGTGAAATAATAGAATAAAGAAATACATAAATATTAGGACGAGCAATGTCGAAGTCCGGAGCATAAATACACTATATAGATATACAGTACCAGTCAAAAGTTTGGACACACCTACTCATTCAAGGGTTTTTCTTCATTTTTACTATTTTCTACATTGTAGAATAATAGTGAAGACATCAAAACTATGAAATAACACACATGGAATCTTGTCGTAACCAACAAAGTGTTAAACAAATCAAAATATGTTTTATATTTTTTTCAAAATATCCACCCTTTGTCTTGATGACAGCTTTGCACATTCTTGGCATTCTCTCAACCAGTTCATGAGGTATTAGGTTCTTTTTCTTAAAACTGCATTGTTGGTTAAGGGCTTGTGTAAGCATTTCACTGTACGGTCTACACCTGTTGTATTCGGCTAAAATTTGATTTGATATGACGTGGAGGCTAGTGACAGACAGAGTGACGTGGAGGCTAGTGATAGACAGGGTGACGTGGAGGCTAGTGACAAACAGAGTGACGTGGAGGCTAGTGACAGAGGGTGACGTGGAGGCTAGTGATAGACAGGGTGACGTGGAGGCTAGTGACAGACAGAGTGACGTGGAGGCTAGTGACAGACAGAGTGACGTGGAGGCTAGTGACAGACAGAGTGACGTGGAGGCTAGTGACAGACAGAGTGACGTGGAGGCTAGTGACAGACAGGGTGACGTGGAGGCTAGTGATAGACAGAGTGACGTGGAGGCTAGTGATAGACAGGGTGACGTGGAGGCTAGTGATAGACAGGGTGACGTGGAGGCTAGTGACAGACAGAGTGACGTGGAGGCTAGTGGTAGACAGGGTGACGTGGAGGCTAGTGATAGACAGGGTGACGTGGAGGCTAGTGACAGACAGAGTGACGTGGAGGCTAGTGACAGACAGAGTGACGTGAAGGCTAGTGATAGACACAGAGTGACGTGGAGACTAGTGATAGACACAGAGTGACGTGGAGGCTAGTGACAGACAGAGTGACGTGTAGGCTAAGGACAGACAGAGTGACGTGGAGGCTAGTCACAGACAGAGTGACGTGGAGGCTAGGGACAGACAGAGTGACGTGGAGGCTAGGGACAGACAGAGTGACGTGGAGGCTAGGGACAGACAGAGTGACGTGGAGGCTAGGGACAGACAGAGTGACGTGGAGGCTTGTGACAGACAGAGTGACGTGGAGGCTAGTCACAGACACAGAGTGACGTGGAGGCTAGTCACAGACACGGAGTGACGTGGAGGCTAGTGATAGACATGAGTGACGTGGAGGCTAGGGACAGACAGAGTGACGTGGAGGCTAGTGACAGACAGACAGAGTGACGTGGAGACTAGTCACAGACAGAGTGACGTGGAGGCTAGTCACAGACAGAGTGACGTGGAGGCTAGTCACAGACAGAGTGACGTGGAGGCTAGTCACAGACAGAGTGACGTGGAGGCTAGGGACAGACAGAGTGACGTGGAGGCTAGTCACAGACAGAGTGACGTGGAGGCTAGTCACAGACAGAGTGACGTGGAGGCTAGGGTCAGACAGAGTGACGTGGAGGCTAGTCACAGACAGGGTGACGTGGAAGCTAGTCACAGACAGAGTGACGTGGAGGCTAGTCACAGACAGGGTGACGTGGAGGCTAGTCACAGACAGAGTGACGTGGAGGCTAGTCACAGACAGAGTGACGTGGAGGCTAGGGACAGACAGAGTGACGTGGAGGCTAGTCACAGACAGAGTGACGTGGAGGCTAGGGACAGACAGAGTGACGTGGAGGCTAGGGACAGACAGGGTGACGTGGAGGCTAGTCACAGACAGAGTGACGTGGAGGCTAGTCACAGACAGAGTGACGTGGAGGCTAGGGACAGACAGAGTGACGTGGAGGCTAGGGACAGACAGGGTGACGTGGAGGCTAGTCACAGACAGAGTGACGTGGAGGCTAGTCACAGACAGGGTGACGTGGAGGCTAGTGATAGACATGGTGACGTGGAGGCTAGGGACAGACAGAGTGACGTGGAGGCTAGTGACAGACAGGGTGACGTGGAGGCTAGTGACAGACATGGTGACGTGGAGGCTAGGGACAGACAGAGTGACGTGGAGGCTAGTGACAGACAGGGTGACGTGGAGGCTAGGGACAGACAGGGTGACGTGGAGGCTAGTGATAGACAGGGTGACGTGGAGGCTAGTGACAGACAGGGTGACGTGGAGGCTAGTGACAGACAGAGTGACGTGGAGGCTAGAGACAGACAGAGTGACGTGGAGGCTAGTGACAGACAGGGTGACGTGGAGGCTAGTGATAGACAGGGTGACGTGGAGGCTAGTGATAGACAGACAGAGTGACGTGGAGGCTAGTGATATACAGGCTGACGTGGAGGCTAGTGATAGACAGAGTGACGTGGAGGCTAGTAATAGACAGGGTGACGTGGAGGCTAGTGACAGACAGAGTGACGTGGAGGCTAGTCACAGACAGAGTGACGTGGAGGCTAGTGATAGACAGGCTGACGTGGAGGCTAGTAATAGACAGGGTGACGTGGAGGCTAGTGATAGACAGAGTGACGTGGAGGCTAGTGACAGTCAGAGTGACGTGGAGGCTAGGGACAGACAGAGTGACGTGGAGGCTAGGGACAGGCAGAGTGACGTGGAGGCTAGTGACAGACAGAGTGACGTGGAGGCTAGTCACAGACAGAGTGACGTGGAGGCTAGTGACAGATAGAGTGACGTGGAGGCTAGGGACAGACAGAGTGATGTGGAGGCTAGTGACAGACAGAGTGACGTGGAGGCTAGGGACAGACAGAGTGATGTGGAGGCTAGTGACAGACAGAGTGACGTGGAGGCTAGTGGCAGACGGAGTGACGTGGAGGCTAGTGACAGACAGAGTGACGTGGAGGCTAGTGACGGACAGACACAATGACGTGGAGGCTAGTGACAGACAGAGTGACGTGGAGGCTAGTGATAGACAGAGTGACGTGGAGGCTAGGGACAGACAGAGTGACGTGGAGGCTAGTGACAGACAGAGTGACGTGTAGGCTAAGGACAGACAGAGTGACGTGGAGGCTAGTCACAGACAGAGTGACGTGGAGGCTAGGGACAGACAGAGTGACGTGGAGGCTAGGGACAGACAGAGTGACGTGGAGGCTAGGGACAGACAGAGTGACGTGGAGGCTAGTGACAGACAGAGTGACGTGGAGGCTATTGACAGACAGAGTGACGTGGAGGCTAGTGACGGACAGACAGAGTGACGTGGAGGCTTGGGACAGACAGAGTCACGTGGAGGCTAGTGACGGACAGACACAATGACGTGGAGGCTAGTGATAGACACGTAGATAAATCTGTCTATCTGATCGTATGCTCTTCTGGATGCAAAGCAGCATCCTGCCTGAATCATTCTAGATGATTTACTTATAATACATCATAATCATCGTCCTATATATACACACACACAGTGCCTTGCGAAAGTATTCACCCCCTTGGCATTTTTCCTATTTTGTTGCCTTACAACCTGGAATTAAAATGGATGTTTGGGGGGTTTGTATCATTTGATTTACACAACATGGCTGCCACTTTGAAGACGCACAATATTTTTTATTGTGAAACAAACAAGAAATAAGACAAAAAAACTGAAAACTTGAGTGTGCATAACTATTCACCCTCCCAAAGTCAATACTGTGTAGAGACACATTTTGCAGCAATTACAGCTGCAAGTCTCTTGGTGTATGTCACTATAAGCTTGGCACATCTAGCCACTGGGATTTTTGTCCATTCTTCAAGGCAAAACTGCTCCAGCTCCTTCAAGTCGGATGGGTTCCGCTGATGTACAGCAATCTTTAAATCATACCTCAGATTCTCAATTGGGTTGAGGCCTGGGCTTTGACTAGGCCATTCCAAGACATTTAAATGTTTCCCCCTTAAACCACTTGAGTGTTGCCTTAGCCGTATGCTTAGGGTCATTGTCCTGCTGGAAGGTGAACCTCCGTCCCAGGCTCAAATCTCTGGAAGACAAACTGGTTTCACTCAAGAATTTCCCTGTATTTAGCGCCATCCATCATTCCTTCTATTCTGACCAGTTTCCCTGTCCCTGCCGATGAAAAACATCCCCACAGCATGATGCTGCCACCAGCATGCTTCACTGTGGGGATGGTGTTGGGGTGATGAGAGGTGTTGGGTTTGCGCCAGACATTGCGGTTCCCTTGATGGCCAAAAAGCAAATTTTAGTCTCATCTGACCAGAGTACCTTCTTCCATGTTTGGGGAGTCTCCCACATGCCTTTTGGCGAACACCAAATGTGTTTGCTTATTTTTTTCTTTAAGCAATGGCTTTTTTTCTGGCCGCTCTTCCATAAAGCCCTGCTCTGTGGAGTGTACGGCTTAAAGTGGTCCTATGGACAGATACTCCAATCTCTGCTGTGGAGCTTTGCAGCTCCTTCATGGTTATCTTTGGTCTCTTTGTTGCCTCTCTGATTAATGCCCTCCTTGTCTGGTCTGTGAGTTTTGGTGGGCGGGCCCTCTCTTGGCAGGTTTGTTGTGGTGCCATATTCTTTCCATTTTGTAATAATGGATTTAATGGTGCTCCATGGAATGTTCAAAGTTTCAGATATTTTTTTATAACCCAACCCTGATCAGTACTTCTCCACAACTTTCTCCCTGACCTGTTTGGAGAGCTCCTTGGTCTTCATGGTGCCGCTTGCTTTGTGGTGTCCCTTGCTTAGTGGTGTTGCAGACTCTGGGGCCTTTCAGAACAGGTGTATATATACTGAGATCATGTGACAGATCATGTGACACTTAAATAAAGTCCACCTGTGTGCAATCTAACTAATTATGTGACTTCTGAAGGTAATTGGTTGCACCAGATCTTATTTAGGGGCTTCATAGCAAAGGGGGGAATACATATGCACACACCACCAAGATTATTTAAAAAAAGAAAATCATTTCACTTCACCAATTTGGACTATTTTGCATATGTCCATTACATGAAATCCAAATAAAAATCTATTTAAATTACAGGTTGTAATGCAACTAAATAGGAAAAACGTGAAGGGGGATGAATACTTTAGCAAGGCCCTGTATCAGTTAGACAGTAGCTAGTCTCCCCCATGGCATACACCTCACCTCTACTCTCCTCTCACTCAACATCTCAATTATCTATGATGACACATGTTTACACACACACACACACACACACAGACACACACACACACACACACACACACACACACACACACACACACACACACACACACACACACACACACACACACACACACACACACACACACACACACACACACACACACACAGACACACACACACTATGTAAAGTCAGAGCTACTCGATGACGTAAAGAGAGACTGAGGTTCTCACAGAGCAAGAAGACTGTTTACACAGTGTGTGTGTGTGTGTGTGTGTGTGTGTGTGTGTGTGTGTGTGTGTGTGTGTGTGTGTGTGTGTGTGTGTGTGTGTGTGTGTGTGTGTGTGTGTGTGTTTCTAAACCATGCTTGTCACTGAGTAAAGTATAAACAGTATGAGGAAGAGGAAGAGCAGTTACATATAGTAATATATGAAGTGGTGTAGTATAAACAGTACGATGAAGAGCAGTAACATATGCCCCAGGATACTACAACTGGTGACTATCATTCCTTTATCCAGGATACTTCAACTGGTGACTATCATTCCTTAATCCAGGATACTTCAACTGGTGACTATCATTCCTTTATCCAGGATACTTCAACTGGTGACTATCATTCCTTAATCCAGGATACTTCAACTGGTGACTATCATTCCTTAATCCAGGATACTTCAACTGGTGACTATCATTCCTTAATCCAGGATACTTCAACTGGTGACTATCATTCCTTAATCCAGGATACTTCAACTGGTGACTATCATTCCTTAATCTAAGATACTTCAACTTGTTGAAACGTCCTGGGTAGTCACCAGTTGAAACGTCCTGGGGTAGTCACCAGTTGAAACGTCCTGGGTAGTCACCAGTTGAAACGTCCTGGGTAGTCACCAGTTGAAACGTCCTGGGTAGTCACCAGTTGAAACGTCCTGGGTAGTCACCAGTTGTAACGTCCTGGGTAGTCACCAGTTGTAATGTCCTGGGTAGTCACCAGTTGAAACATCCTGGGTAGTCACCAGATGAGTCACCACGTCCTGGGTAGTCACCAGACGAAACGTCCTGGGGTAGTCATCAGTTGTAATGTCCTGGGGTAGTCACCAGTTGTAATGTCCTGGGTAGTCAACAGATGAAACGTCCTGGGTAGTCACCAGTTGTAACGTCCTGGGTAGTCACCAGTTGAAACGTCCTGGGGTAGTCACCAGTTGTAATGTCCTGGGTAGTCACCAGATGAAACGTCCTGGGGTAGTCACCAGTTGTAATGTCCTGGGTAGTCACCAGTTGTAATGTCCTGGGTAGTCACCAGATGAAACGTCCTGGGTAGTCACCAGTTGTAACATCTTGGGTAGTCACCAGTTGCAACGTCCTGGGTAGTCACCAGATGAAACGTCCTGGGTAGTCACCAGTTGTAACGTCCTGGGTAGTCACCAGTTGAAACATCCTGGGTAGTCACCAGTTGAAACGTCCTGGGTAGTCACCAGTTGAAACGTCCTGGGTAGTCACCAGTTGTAATGTCCTGGGTAGTCACCAGTTGTAATGTCCTGGGTAGTCACCAGTTGTAACGTCCTGGGTAGTCACCAGTTGAAACATCCTGGGTAGTCACCAGTTGAAACATCTTGGGTAGTCACCAGTTGTAATGTCCTGGGTAGTCACCAGTTGTAATGTCCTGGGTAGTCACCAGTTGAAACGTCCTGGGGTAGTCACCAGTTGAAACGTCCTGGGTAGTCACCAGTTGAAACGTCCTGGGGTAGTCACCAGTTGAAACATCCTGGGTAGTCACCAGTTGAAATGTCCTGGGTAGTCACCAGTTGAAACGTCCTGGGGTAGTCACCAGTTGAAACATCCTGGGTAGTCACCAGTTGAAACGTCCTGGGTAGTCACCAGTTGAAACATCCTGGGTAGTCACCAGTTGTAACGTCCTGGGTAGTCATCAGTTGTAATGTCCTGGGGTAGTCATCAGTTGTAATGTCCTGGGTAGTCACCAGATGAAACGTCCTGAGTAGTCACCAGTTGTAACGTCCTGGGTAGTCACCAGTTGAAACGTCCTGGGGTAGTCACCAGTTGTAATGTCCTGGGTAGTCACCAGATGAAACGTCCTGGGGTAGTCACCAGTTGTAATGTCCTGGGGTAGTCACCAGTTGTAATGTCCTGGGTAGTCACCAGATGAAACGTCCTGGGTAGTCACCAGTTGTAACATCTTGGGTAGTCACCAGTTGCAACGTCCTGGGTAGTCACCAGATGAAACGTCCTGGGTAGTCACCAGTTGTAACATCCTGGGTAGTCACCAGTTGAAACGTCCTGGGGTAGTCACCAGTTGAAACGTCCTGGGTAGTCACCAGTTGTAATGTCCTGGGTAGTCACCAGTTGTAATGTCCTGGGTAGTCACCAGTTGTAATGTCCTGGGTAGTCACCAGTTGAAACATCCTGGGTAGTCACCAGTTGTAACGTCCTGGGTAGTCACCAGTTGTAACGTCCTGGGTAGTCACCAGTTGTAATGTCCTGGGGTAGTCACCAGTTGAAACATCCTGGGTAGTCACCAGTTGAAACGTCCTGGGGTAGTCACCAGTTGAAACGTCCTGGGGTAGTCACCAGTTGAAACGTCCTGGGGTAGTCACCAGTTGTAACGTCCTGGGTAGTCACCAGTTGAAACGTCCTGGGTAGTCACCAGTTGAAACGTCCTGGGTAGTCACCAGTTGTAATGTCCTGGGTAGTCACCAGTTGTAATGTCCTGGGTAGTCACCAGTTGAAACATCCTGGGTAGTCACCAGTTGTAACGTCCTGGGTAGTCACCAGTTGTAATGTCCTGGGGTGGTCACCAGTTGAAACGTCCTGGGTAGTCACCAGTTGAAACGTCTTGGGTAGTCACCAGTTGAAACGTCCTGGGGTAGTCACCAGTTGAAACATCCTCGGGTAGTCACCAGTTGAAACGTCCTGGGGTAGTCACCAGTTGAAACGCCCTGGGGTAGTCACCAGTTGAAACGCCCTGGGGTAGTCACCAGTTGAAACGCCCTGGGGTAGTCACCAGTTGAAACGTCCTGGGTAGTCACCAGTTGAAACGTCCTGGGTAGTCACCAGTTGAAACGTCCTGGGTAGTCACTAGTTGAAACGTCCTGGGTAGTCACCAGTTGAAACGTCCTGGGTAGTCATCAGTTGTAATGTCCTGGGTAGTCACCAGTTGTAATGTCCTGGGTAGTCACCAGTTGAAACGTCCTGGGTAGTCACCAGTTGGTAGTCACCAGTTGGTAGTCACCAGTTGAAACGTCCTGGGTAGTCACCAGTTGGTAGTCACCAGTTGTAATGTCCTGGGTAGTCACCAGTTGAAACATCCTGGGTAGTCACCAGTTGAAACATCCTGGGTAGTCACCAGTTGAAACGTCCTGGGTAGTCACCAGTTGGTAGTCACCAGTTGGTAGTCACCAGTTGAAACATCCTGGGTAGTCACCAGTTGGTAGTCACCAGTTGAAACGTCCTGGGTAGTCACCAGTTGGTAGTCACCAGTTGAAACGTCCTGGGTAGTCACCAGTTGGTAGTCACCAGTTGGTAGTCACCAGTTGAAACATCCTGGGTAGTCACCAGTTGGTAGTCACCAGTTGAAACGTCCTGGGTAGTCACCAGTTGGTAGTCACCAGTTG